>NW_027591948.1:0-67883 GCF_964213995.1 Mustelus asterias
CCCTCTTCCTCAACACTTACACATATGTATCTGTTATCAAAGCCCCTGTTATAATTAGTAACTGTATCGACTCTGAGGTTGTTCGTCCCTTCAGAGTCTGTGTTGTTACCCGATTTACACTGTCCGTGCAGGAACATTTGCTCATACATTTTACAATACCTAAAAAGTGGCGGGATTCTTTAATTGCTGCCCTGAAGATTTGGCGGGCAGTTTCGATTCGAACAGATTAACACTTCGAATATGTATCCTATCCGGTCAGGAAGTTCCCTGGTAGACTTTGTCAATTTGCATCTGTATGGTGTGTGTCCGTGTTAATGGGACTGTCTTTTCTTGCCGCGGTGTTTTAATGTGTTTCCCATTATCCTCTCGATGTGTCCCCTTATCTAAATTGACCTCCGATGCTTGTGTCTGTATTCTATGCTTGCGAGATTAGGTGTTAATGTCATTTTGTCCTGCTGTGTGTAGGGGGATTTAATCTAATCTTTTATTCTTTTTATCCTGGTTTATTAAGTTTTTTTGCCTGCCTTGGCCATTTTATTCCCATAATATTATATTTACAGTACAGTCGTGCCATATATCCTACTGCCAGGTCTTGACTCGCAGATATCCCGATCTTCTGGCCAAGGGACGTTTTAAAATGCAGCTTCGTGCTGTTACTGGGCAGAATAAGGATCTTCTGTCAAATTCGAATTAAAGGTCTCTCAGCTGTGCAGAGGGGGATTTAAACGAATGTCCATTCGGGTGTTCCCCTCTGCATTGTGGGCACGTTATGAATGGTGCCAATCAGTTCAATAAATGAACATGTTTAATGAGGTGAATATTGATGAGATAATAAAAATATGGCTTTGGAAAATGACCTACTTCAATCCACACTCTAAGCTCATCCACTTTATTCACTACACTCCTGGCGTTAAAATAGACACATCTCAAACATTTGGTCTGAGTCTCCCCTTCTCCATCACCCGTCAATTCTCCCTCTTACAATGTGTACAATCTTTCTCTATTTCCGGGCTCACCTCCTCACTCTCAGCCACCTCATCATGATTCCATCCCCCCAATCTTTCTAGTTCAAAATCTCCTCAGTAGCCTTAGCCAACCTTCCTGCCAGGATATTGGTCCCCCTGGGATTCAAGTGCCACCCGTCTTTTCTGTACACATCACACCTCCCCCTAAAGGGGTCCCAATGATCCAGGAACCTGAATCCCTGCCCCCTGCTCCAGTCCCTTAGCGGCGCATTCATCCTCCACCTCACTCCATTCCTGCTCTCACTTTCCCGTTGCACAGGCAGCAATGCTGAGATTACTACCGTTGCGTTCCTTGTTCCCAACTGTCTACCTAACTCCCTATATTCTCTTTTCATTACCCCTTCCCTCTTCTTACCTATGTCAGCGTATTGTGGGTAGTGTCAACATTTATGGGGAATCCACAAGCAACATCTCCGTATGTAAAGGCTGATGGTTATGCTGATACGGCCTGCGTGGGATTGTGGTCGGTGCAGACGCGATGGGCCGAGTGGCCTCATTCTGCACTGTCGACATCTATGATTCTATGATAAATGACATTGTAGAGGAGTTTATAAGTTTTTGCAGCGAATTCTTGCATGTGTGCAATGGCGTTTAGTGTCTCTGGGGACTGTGTCAGTATTCAAACTGTATTCCTGGGAAATTGCGTCAGTATTTATAAGGTGATCAGGCAGGTGGATTCGGCATTTTCAAGAAGCTGCGAGAGGTTGTCGTATTGTCACTGGGATGAAACTCCAAAAACTGCTGGGCAACTGTCTAGGAACAGGGCTGCAATTCCACCATGGCAGATCATGAAATATCATTTCAATTCAAAACAGTTTGCGTTTTTTTAACAGATCTGGCGCACGAACATACATAGATCATAGAACATAGAATATTACAGTGCAGTACAGGCCCTTCGGCCCTCGATGTTGGGCCGACCTGTGAAACCAATCTAAAGCCCATCTAACCTACACTATTCCAAAATCGTCCATATGTTTATCCAATGACCATTTAAATGCTCTTAATGTTGGTGAGTTTAAGGACAAAAAAAAATCTGCTATCCTTACGCATGATGTCGAAACGTCACTCCAGCTGCAAAGCAATACTCTCCGAAATGGTCTCTAAGTTGCTCCAGCAACCGGCCTGCAGCTGCCAGTGAGCAGAACTGATGCATGGCTTCAATCTTTAGAAGTGAAAGTGGGGAAAGTTTTGCGTGTCACGCCAGAAACAGGGTTAAATTCCACTTTGTGGAGGTCAGAATGCATTCGCAAATATGGGCTGGAAGTCGAGGTGTGTGTGCTTTTTTTAATTGTGCATCGGCTGTCGATACCACCTGGAGCACATGGTGCAGGAGTTGCAATCAGCAGGAAGGACATGATGCACACCTTCAAATTAACCAAAGCAAATTTGTGTGTAGAAAATCGGTTGTCCATCACTGGGGAGGATAATTGCCATCTAGCATTCACACTTCTAGGCAGTTCACTGAAATGCCCACTCACGTGCACATTTTTTGCAAACAAAATTTTATCGCATAACCACCACAACTGGACCAGTTGTTCAAACGGTCAGATCAGCGAATTAATTCATAATCAGAAATCCAAAAGGGATCAGCGCTGAAACATTGCAAATGATTGGGAGTGGAAGCACATTTCCGGGTGACCCGCACCTTGTCGCGTTCAGGCTGCAGTTATCCAAAAGGGATGACGAGGAAAAACCAGTGCAAATAAATAAAAAAATAATAAATGACAACAACTTGAGGCACTGGACCATCTCTAAAATTCTTGTTTTCTATCCCGTCCAAATATATTGTAAGGACACACTCACTGAATCACTGAGCTGCATTTGGATTCTGGATTCCTCAATTTTCATTTATATCAGTTTATTCACTCCTCTTTTCAAAATTAATGTTTACCTACAAAATTCCTGACACGTAGCAAAATTTAATAGTTTCTCCTTGCAGACGCTGATTCACAAACAGAACCTTAGTTGCATTAATCTCCCTCAGTTACCACAGTTCAACAGATATATATCCAATGTCAACATGATTCGTGACTTAGAACTTCCATACCCCAACTTTTCTTAAATTAAGTGCTTAATGGTTTGCAACCACACTTAATTACAATATGGTTTTTCGTATGACTGCAGATGTCTGTGTCCACTGGCTTTACACGAAAGATTTTTCTTTAATGCAGTGGATTGCAAACTATGAAAATTGGCCTGGCGAAGCAAATTGATAAATTGAATTTGGTTTTTATTTCGAAGCCAAACAGTAATGCACATCAGTTTGTTGTTTCAAGCTGCATCGAGTCCGTTTAAGTTGACCCCTGAATATTGTTTTGCAGAGAATGTCAAGTGCTCCATTTGCCGGGCTGCAGCTGGCAGTGGTCTGAACAGCTGCCCGATTTCAGTCTTTACACGTGAACACATGGGAGGATTTTGAGGTGATTAAGCATAATTTCTGATATCAAGCATATTCACACACACAGATGCTCACAAGCAAAAGAAGCTCAAAAGAGAAGGGACCATTCTCTAACAGTAACATACACTTAGTCAGTTTCCAGCGATGCCTGACACATGCAACTCTCCCTCTCTCACTAATCCAGCCTTCCACCTCTCTCACACGCACACATTCCTACCTCTCTTCTTTTTAAGCACACACCCAAAATCTCAGCTATCTCGATCCCTCCCATCTGAAATCTCCCTAAATTTCTCTCTCTCTCACACACGCACACACACACACACATTCTCTGTTGCTCACACACACTCATATATACTCACCCATGAGTCTTTCTCACATACCCACAAACTCTCACAATCAGAATTCTTACTCAACCGCCCACCCCCACTTTCTCTCTCACCCACACGTGCCCTTCTCTCTCCCATACCCGCTCGCACATCTCGGTCTTCCCAACCCACAGTACTGGGCAGACCTTAATCTCTCCCCCTCTCTTTTCCCTTCCTATTCCTCTCTCCCACTCTCTCTCATTCTCCCACTCAACCCGCTCTGCCGTTCACACTCACATTTCTCTCTCCCAACAACATTCTAATGTATCCATTCCACTAACATTCGCGCCTTACCCTCCCACTTCCAACTTGGGTCTGCAAACCCATCCTCTTTCTCATGTTGCCTACAACCTGTATCTCTGTGCCGCACACTCATTCTCCCTCCTTCCCATCACTATCCCAGCTCTCGTCTCTCACCCACACGATCAAACTCTCCTCTCTCTCACCTAAGCCCCCATCTCTACCTCTCCTACCTACACAACCGACTTTCAACTCCCTCTCCCATATTCTGATTTCACCCTCTCACCCAGCATCCCTCCAACCCTGCTATCTCTCCCTCGACCATGGACTCCCAGTACATTTAGAGCAGCAGTGGACTCATGTACCCCAGGCCTGGGACTCCTGGCCTTGGGCACGCAAACCCGACGATTGCAAGAATATGTTCTCTGAACTGCTTCATTTTAAGAAGGTGCTTCCACACGTTACATCTTGGGATAAGCTTATCAGGGGAACGTCATTCGGAAAATGTAGTACCGATGCTATTTCACGTCGTGCAGCCGCTGGTGTATTTATTTCAACGGGTTCTTCAAAAAAATAAAATTGAGGATCTGATTAATTTGTGCAGGGAATTTGCGAGAACATATCTGGAACACTACAAGATTGGGCTCGTTCTCTGTAGAAACATTTCAATGAACAGGAAGGAGTCCACAGAAAGACTAGCTGAGTTGATACCTGGAATGGACGAGTTCTGTTATGAGGAGCAGCTGAGAAGCAACACCTCTCTCTGCTGCAGTTGAAAGAGTAACAAGATCAGCCAGGATCCTAATGGGTAAGCATGGATATGATGTTTCCAGCTGAAGCAGCTGTTTAGAGAAGCTAAGATCGATAATGCATTTTACATTTAGTAGGAACCTTACATAATATTTGTTCTTCTCATGATGCATCGGATGTCCATGGAACTAATGGGAACGAAATGAATTCCCCGTCTCTCTCTCCCGTTTTCTCTCACCTCTCTCTCCTCTCTCTCATCCTCTCTCTCTCCCTCATCTCCTTCACCCCTCCTCTCTCCTCTCATCCCTCCACCTCTCTCTTTGCCTCTTGCTCACTCTCAGCAATATAAACAAACATCTGCAGTCATAACAGAAGGCCCGGGGGTATTAGGGGGTGAGGGAAAGGGGTCAAATATAATCTCACAACGATTGAACTGCCAAGGGAAGATTCAACAAACATTCATGAACTAATTTCTGGAAACTTCCTGGCGCCGTGGCACTGCTTAAGCCATTCTCAGAACATTTAGGCATTCTCAAATGAGTCCTATAGCCAGGATGAAGAAACAGCTGGCGTGTATAGGGTGTGTGTGTGTGTGTGTCTGTGTGGGAGCATTGTTTTCGGGCGTTGGGGGAGGTGTAACATCATTGGAACCATTGGTGCAATTTGATCATAATATTTGATATTGGGACTAGCATAATTTACCTACGATCTCCAAAAAAGACTGTATAAAACATAATATTTGGTGGTCCTTGCTTGCAAGCTGTCAAACAGCTGCCTTGCATTCCAGGCTTTAGGAGGTACAGAGGGACAAATGAAGGAACTGACTGTCATTCGAAAAGTTGAAGACAGAGATAGCTGGCACGATCATTTTGTGCAGCGGAATTTCGTGTGGTTCACTTGTTCATTCTTCATGACAATTTTCTTTGCATTTTATTCGCCTTAGCTTAATATTGAGAATCATTGATCGATAATAGCAGCGTGCCTGGTCTCAAAGGAGATTCGTAAATATTGATTATTTTGATTTAAATGTGTTTTTGTTAAAATTTGTGGCCTTTCAAAGCTGTGCTTCATCATAAATAATGCAAACTTAATAAATTAATTTAAAATGACTTGCAAAAAGTCTGTGACACCTGCTGGCTGGGGACGGTCATATCCTAGTTACTGGTGCATCCTGACCCAGCATCTTAAAATAATGAGAGCATCATCGCACCTTCGAGCTCATCATGCCCACCCCCCCCCCCCACCCCCCATCCCCCACCACAGGCTCTGTAACATTAGTGAGTGTTCCATAGCTCCATCAATTTAATAACGTGACATTTCCTCCCCACCCTGTGAATGTAATGACACATCCCGCTCAACACATTCATTCTATTAGTGAAAGCACCCCATCTTTCTTTCGATAATAACTGTTATACAAACTCAGCCACACGGTGTTATGGGTCTTCCGTTATTCCGTGAGAGCCCCAGAGCTCTGTGGCCAACCCATGTATTACCATCCTGGGATTAAACGGAGTCAGTAAACTCTGTGACAATTTCCAATACACACATGCACATACAGCCAAACACACACATCGACACGCACATGCACACGTGTATGCATAGCATTTCTATCATGGCAAACGTCCGCCTGTTTCACTACATTGACTATCGCCCCACATCGTGAGATTACTGGTAACTGCTCAGCTCTTGAAGCATGGTCATATTCCCCATTCCATATACCATCAAAATAGTGATATCCTCCAGCCTCTGTAATCTGGTAGAAAGTTCGCAAAATTATTACCATAGTGACAGCACCGTATAATGTGTTACGAGAGTGATAGACGATTCGTTTTGTACCACAATCGACAGTTACGTTTCATGCATGCAGTGTATATCAGTCCCACGGTTTGATACCACATAATAGTCGTCCCAATTCATTATTTGGGTGGCAGGCTTTGGCCCTGTAACACATCTGACAGGTGCTCCAATTCATTGGTGTAATTGCTGATATTGTCTCTATTACCATAGTGACATTCTCCAAACTCTATTATCATGTTTGTTTAACTGGAGTGAGAGTGGGGGAGAGAGTCGTAGCAGGAGTGCTGAGAGTAAGCTAAGAAGTGATTTAATTATTCATTTATTCATTTAAGGGTATTCCTAGTATATTTCGCGGGCTTTTTTCAGGGTTTTGAATTGAGGAAGTGAGGTCAGCTGAAGGGGATTCTGGGAGGTTGAGTCTTAGTATAAAAGGCCGTTACTTGGGGGGTTCGTCGGGAGCACAAAAAGCCGTCTGCACTATACAGCGGGCAGCGTCGGGAGCGGGCAGTGGAGTGAGTGGGTAGCAGAGTGTGCATTATAAGGGCTTTGGCTCACAGGGCTTGGGCTAAAAGGGCAAGGCAAGGCTAGTTATTTTTTACCCAACCCTATAAAGGATAAGGGCAGGTATGAGTGATCGGCCAGTTCAGTGCTTCCGATGTGGGATGTGGGAGTTCCTGCAAACACCGAGCTTCCCAGAGGTTCACATATGTGCCAGGTGCGTGGAACTGCAGCTCTTGAGGGACCGTGTTAGGGAACTGGAGCTGCAGATCGCTGACCTTAGCCTAGTCAGGGAAAATGGGAGAAAAATTGAAGGCAGTTATAGGCAACTAGTTACACCGGGGCATCGGGAGAATGACACGTGGGTCACAGTTAGGAGGAGTAAAGGGCAGAAGGGTAAAGTACAAGGGAGGTCTCCAGAGGTGTCTCAAAATAGGAAGGGCTTGGTGACAGGTGTGAGAGGGGAGGGGAGTGGACAGTTAGAAGAAGGGTCACCTGTGGTTGTCCCACTCCAAAACAGGTACATTGTTTTAGATAGTGTGGAGGAGTGTGCCTCTCCAGGGGTAAGACACAGTGACCAGGTCACTGGCACACAGTCAGGCTCTGTGGCCCGGAAAGGGAAGAGAGGGGTTAGGAGAGCGATAGTGGTGGGGGATGCGTCAGTTAGAGGGACAGACAGGCGATTCTGTGGGGGCGAACGGGACTCCAGGATGGTAGTCTGCCTACCTGGTGCTGGGGTCACGGATGTCTCCGAGCGGATAGGAGGCATTTTAAAAGGGGAAGATAAAGAAACGGATGTCATTATACACATTGGTGGAAATGACGTAGATAGGAAGAGTAGGGGGGTCCTAAGAGAGCAATTCAGGGAGTTGGGAAATAGGTTAAAAAGTAGGGTCACTAGGGTGGCCATCTCTGGGCTGCTCCCAATGCCTCGTGCCAGTGAGGATAAGAATAGGGAGTTGGTTCAAATGAATGCCTGGCTAAAGGACTGGTCCAGGAGGGAGGGCTTTATTTTCATAGACCAATGGGAGGGTTTCAGGAGAGGATGGCACCTGTACAAGAGGGTGGGGTCACAACTAAGTTGGAAGGGCACAAATATCCTGGCTGGGAGCTTTGCTAATGCAGTTCGGGGGGGGTTAAAACTAGTATGGCAGGGGCGTGGGGATCAAACTATTAGGTCTATAAGTGTGGTGGCTGGGGACGAGCTTGGGGCTGGGACAAGGCTGGCAAAGAAGAAGAGCACTCTGGGGAGGACGACCTCACTGAGCCTGGGGGTCTGGAGTGCTTATACTTCAATGCAAGGAGCGTAGCAGGTAAAACAGACGAACTTGGGGCCTTAATGCGCACGAGGAATTTGGATGTGGTTGCGGTGACAGAGACTTGGTTGAAAGAGGGACAGGACTGGCAGCTGAATATTCCAGGGTACAAGTGTTTTAGGCGAGACAGAGGAGGGGCCAAAAGAGGTGGGGGAGTAGCGGTATTGGTTGGAGAGCATATTACAGCGGTGCAGAGGGAGGACAATTCGGAGGAGTCGTGTAGCGAGTCACTCTGGGTGGAGCTTAGAAACAGGAAAGGCGCAGTCACTATGTTGGGGGTGTACTACAGGCCCCCCAACAGCCCAAGGGAAGTGGAAGAATGGATATGTCAGGAGATACTGGATAGGTGCAGGAAATATAGGGTTGTTGTAGTGGGAGACTTCAATTTCCCTGGTATAGACTGGAAATCGCTGAGGGCAGGGACTCTGGATGGTGAGGCATTTGTAAAATGTGTACAGGAGGGTTCGTTGGAACAACATGTGGACAGCCCAACTAGCGAGGGGGCTATACTGGACCTGGTGCTGGGGAATGAGCCCGGTCAGGTCTTCAAAGTTTTGGTTGGGGAACATGTGGCAAATAGTGACCACAATTCTGTTAGCTTTAGGATAGTGATGGAAAAGGATGAGTGGTGTCCCAAGGGTAAGGTGTTGGATTGGGGGAAGGCTAACTTTATTGGGATCAGGCAGAAATTGGCAGCTCTTGATTGGGAGAGGCTGTTTGAGGGTAAATCCACATCTGGTATGTGGCAGTCTTTTAAGGAACGGTTGTTAGGGCTACAGGACGAGCATGTGCCTGTAAAAAAGAAGGATAGGAAGGGTAGGATTAGAGAACCGTGGATAACCAGGGAAATTGAGTGACTGGTCAAAAGGAAAAGAGAGGCGTATGTTAGGTCCAAGCAGCTAAAAACGGAGGGAGCTCTGGAGGAGTATAATGAAAGTAGGAAAATACTCAAACGGGGAATTAGAAGAGCAAAAAGAGGTCACGAAATGTTCTTGGCAGACAGGATTAAGGAGAATCCCAAGGCATTTTATTCATACGTTAGGAACAAAAGGGTTGTTAGGGAAAAAATCGGACCTCTCAGGGACAAAAGTGGGGACTTATGCTTGGAGCCCAAAGAGGTAGGGGAGATCCTAAATGAATACTTTGCGTCGGTATTCACTAAGGAGAGGGTGTGTTGACTGGGAGTGTCTCGGAGGGGAGTGTTGAACCGTTGGAGAAAATCTCCATTACAAAGGAGGAAGTGTTAGGTTTGTTAGGGAATATAAAGACTGACAAATCCCCAGGGCCTGATGGAATCTATCCAAGGCTGCTCAGGGAGACGAGAGGTGAAATCGTCTGGCCTCTGACGCAAATCTTTGTCTCGTCACTGGACACAGGTGAGGTCCCAGAGGATTGGAGGATAGCCAATGTGGTCCCGTTATTTAAGAAGGGTAGGAAGGATAACCCGGGTAATTATAGGCCGGTGAGCTTGACGTCCGTGGTGGGGAAGTTGTTGGAGAAGATTCTTAAAGATAGGATGTATGCGCATTTAGAAAGGAATAAACTCATTAACGATAGTCAACATGGTTTTGTGAGAGGGAGGTCATGCCTCACGAACCTGGTGGTGTTTTTTGAAGAAGTGACCAAAATGGTTGACGAAGGAAGGGCCGTGGATGTTGTCTATATGGACTTTAGTAAAGCATTTGACAAAGTCCCTCATGGTAGGCTAGTGAAAAAGGCTGGATCCCATGGGATAAAGGGGGAGGTGGCTAGATGGGTGGAGAACTGGCTTGGTCATAGAAGACAGAGGGTGGTAGTGGAAGGGTCTTTTTCCGGCTGGAGGCCTGTGACGAGTGGTGTACCGCAGTGCTCTGTATTGGGACTTCTGCTGTTTGTGATTTAGATAAATGATCTGGAAGAAGGAGTAACTGGGGTGATCAGTAAGTTTGCGGACGACACAAAACTGGCAGGACTTGCAGATAGTGAGGAACATTGTCAGAGGCTACAGAAGGATATAGATAGGCTGGAAATTTGGGCAAGGAAATGGCAGATGGAGTTCAATCCTGATGAATGCGAAGTGATGCATTTTGGTGGGAATAATGTAGGGAGGAGCTACACGATAAATGGAAGAACCATAAAGGGTGTAGAGACGCAGAGGGATCTGGGTGTGCAAGTCCACAGATCTTTGAAGGTGACGTCACAGGTGGAGAAGGTCGTGAAGAAGGCATATGGCATGCTTGCCTTTATAGGACGGGGCAGAGAGTATAAAAGTTGGGGTCTGATGTTGCAGATGTATAGAACGTTGGTTCGGCCGCATTTGGAATACTGCGTCCAGTTCTGGTCGCCACACTACCAGAAGGACGTGGAGGCTTTGGAGAGAGTACAGAGGAGGTTTACCAGGATGTTGCCTGGTATGGAGGGGCTTGGTTATGAGGAGAGATTGGGGAAACTGGGGTTGTTCTCCTTGGAAAGACGGAGGATGAGGGGAGACTTAATAGAGGTGTATAAAATTATGAAAGGCATAGATAGGGTGAACGGTGGGAAGCTTTTCCCCGGGTCGGTGGTGACGTTCACGAGGGGTCATAGGTTCAAGGTGAAGGGGGGGAGGTTTAACACAGATATCAGAAGGACATATTTCACACAGAGGGTCGTGGGGGCCTGGAATGTGTTGCCGGGCAAGGTGGTGGAGGCGGACACACTGGGAACGTTTAAGACTTATCTAGACAGCTATATGAACGGAGTGGGAATGGAGGGATACAAAAGAGTGGTCTAGTTTGGACCAGGGAGCGGCGCGGGCTAATTGTTCCTGGTTTCTCGTTTCAAGGCTTCATTCTATGATCATCTTGCTGGTGCCAGTACAGAGTGAGACTGCGGATAGTTGGGAACCTGTCTCGGGGGCAGGGAATTCATATGGTGTTCGTGGAAGTGGAAATGACTAGGGTTGGGAAGCATTTTCCGATCGGGGCCATTGTGATCTCCTGGACTCGTTTCGATCGCCTCAGGGGGTCGGAGAGGAATTTCCCAGATTTTTTTTCCCCATATTGGCCCTGGGGTTTTTCACTCTGGGTTTTCGCCTCTCCCTGGAGATCACATGGTCTGGAATGGGGGGGGTGGGGGTAAGTTAATAGGTTGTAATGAACAAAACATCGTAGCTGTGAGGGACAGCTCGGTGGATAGGATATTGGTATGTAGATAGGCTGGAAAATTGGGCGGGGATCCTGGATTCAGGATTCAATCCTGGACCGGGGAGCGGCGCGGGCTTGGAGGGCCGAAGGGCCTGTTCCTGTGCTGTATTGTTCTTTGTTCTTTGTTTGTTTGTTGAGATCCCGCAAAATCTGTGCACATGGTGAATCACGTTCACAATCTGTGACAAGAGTGGAAGACCTCATGTGCTGTGTGAATAACAACAATCCCTCAACGCTGTTTCAATGATTAAAGTGCCATGGATTGCAACACCCCGACAACCGCAATATTACAGTGACAGCCCCCTGCCGTGTAACCATAGCAACAATATCCCATTATCCAGCCAAATTGGCAACATCCTGCTTCGCTAACAACTTTGAAAGGCCCCGAATTTTTAAACGCATTCACAGTGACACCATTCCTTTAATTTAGCTACAATGACAGCCCCAAGACTCAATTGCCATCGGGACAATCACCTGACAACATTAGAATACTGACAGCCTCTGTTGTGACACGGTATTAACAGTCACCCGAACCCATTAAAAATACCGAAAGGCCCCTGTTCTGTAACAATGTTTAAGAGCATAAGAACAAAAGATCGAGGAGCAGGAGTAGGCCTCCTGGCTCCTCGAGCCTGCTCTGCCATTCAATAAGATCATGGCTGATCTTTTTGTGGACTCATCTCCACTTACCCGCCCGCTCACCATAACCCTTAATTCCTTTACTGTTCAAAAATATATCTATCCTTGCCTTAAAAACACTCAATGATGTAGCCTCAACTGCTTCACTGGGCAGGGAATTCCAAAGATTCACAACCCTTTGTGTGAAGAAATTCCTCCTCAACTCAGTCCTAAATCAGCTTCCCCTTATTTTGAGTCTATGCCCCCTAGTTCTAGTTTCACCCGCCAGTGGAACAAGTTCCCTGCTTCTATCTTATCTATTCCCTTCATAATCTTATATGTTTCTATAAGATCTCCCCTCATTCTTCTGAATTCCAATGAGTATAGCCCCAGTCGACTCAGTCTCTCGTCATAAGCCATACGCTCTCAACTCCGGAATCAAGCTAGTGAATCTCCTCTGCACCCCCTCCAGTGCCAGTATATCCTTTCCCAAGTAAGGAGACCAAAACTGTACACAGCCCTCCAGGTGTGACCACACCAGCACCTTATACAGCGACAAAATAATCTCGCTGTTTCTAAACTACATCCCTCTAGCAATGAAAAACAAACTTCCATTTGCCTTCATAATTACCTGCTGCACCTGCCAACCAACTCCTTGAGATTCCTCCACAAGGACACCCAGGTCCCTCTGCACAGCAGCAGGCTGCAAAATTTTACAATTTAATAATAGTCCATTTTGCGGTTATTCCTACCAAAATGGATGACCTCACATTTACCAACATAGTACTCCATCTACCAGACTTTTGCCCACTCACTTAGATTATCTATATCCCTTTGCAGACTTTCAGCGTCCTCTGCACACTTTGCTCCTCCACCCATCTGAGTGCCATCTTACTGTATCCTATCTCTATTACTGCCGTGACAGACGCCTGGCACAGTAATCATTGCGAGGTCAGGCTACCTTCTTATAAGAGTGACAGTTCCCTTCACGAAAATGACAGCAACAGTCCTTTCACCGTTGTAAAATAGTGAGCAGCTCCTGCTCTATAGCCAAGTTGAGAGTCCCTCGACACTCTAAATTAGCTGACAACAGCCAACATTTGAATCAATAGTGATATTTGCTCATTGAATTATCAGAATAATAACACACGTGATCCATTCACATGCACACAGTCCACTCCCCTGCAACCCCCACCCCCACGTCCCCCCCTCCCCCCCCCCCCCTCCGCCCCCGCCAAATGTTTGCACTGGCGTTGCGAAATGAAATAAGAACATTCTGAACACTCTCTGATTGAGTTCTTCTCATTGAATTAATTGACTAACTTGAATTACTGGATATTGAAGCACCTTTCGAAACTGTTCTCTGAATTTAGTCTGAGTCACAGCATAAATACAAGTGTTTGTACAGCAACTCAGTTGCTGCAACATGAAACCCAATTCCTGAACAAACCAGTGGAGATAGATAGCTTCAAACCCCAAGTAAGACATTCGCGTCCAGATCGAAAACACCGTCAAAACTGACCATAACAAAATGAAATTGGCTGAAATAACAAGAAGTAAGGTGATGGATTTTTTTCGACTTGCCATCTCTGGATCTCTCGAACTGTCCCCACCGCTGTGAGCTTGGAGTCTCCTGCGGGCTCTGCTTGTCACTAAAATGTGCCTGACCGTGAAAGCATTGAGCAACAAAATCAGAATAAAAGGCAGGCACGGATTTATAATGGTATGAAGGAACTCGATTGCTACCCACGCTGGAGATTCCAGAACATCGAAGAAGTAGTCACAAAACCAAGGGTCGTTGGCCAGCTGATATCCACCATTTAACATAAAATACCAAAAAATGTTTATCAAACAACTCAGTACAGTTACTGTTCCCAAAACAACAGCCGCCATTTCTACTGTGCAATATTTAATTTTGAACTTCGAGAAACAAATGGCCACAAAACGATCACAGCTGAAAGTGACGGTGAACCAGACAGAGCAGTCAGTTGCTGCATGGAGCAGGACAGCGTGGATATTACACACGGGGATGGATTTCAGGAAAAGCAAATGTTCTACAAAAACAATTGGAATGTGTCTCAATATCACATCGAGAACAACGACCAGTAAATCTGCCAATGCCATTGCGACCAGGTAACGAGTGGTGCACTTGGATAGGCCACATTCATCACGGGTCAGGATATATATTGTTATTGTGTTAACTGTGAGGGAAGAAAAAAACTTTGAATGTTACATCGAGTTGACATTACATTTAGCAGTTCTATTGAGGACATATCAGCATTTTATAATGTGCTACTGTACCCTGTGCATTGACATGGAGAAAGCAGAAACTTGAACGTGAGGATGCAGGACAGAGAGGATGAATCGGGAGGGCATGGACGCCCAGATGCAGAGAAGACAAAGAGTGCAGCTGAAGGGCAGAGTTGCAGGTTCCGGGTGAAGGGCGTATCTTAAGAATCAGGATGTGGTTTGTTAGCTTTGCTGACGGCGGACAGCAAGTCACGGAGCGGATGTTACAGACAGGGGACAGGTGCGGTTAAAATAATCCTCTTTTATCCACTTCTCTTGTGAGGGACGCGCCTGTTTCTGAGAAGGACATTTGAACCGCTTCAATGTTTCGATTATTAAGAGCAGAGACAAAGCAGGTGTCCTTGTAAATTCGAAACGAAAATCAATAGAAATCACTGACCTTCATTTCTCAAAATGGAGGGTATGCAAAATTTAACAAGCATTTACTTTTGAAACACAAGCACACACATAAAATGCATTATCGGGAAAATTAGCTTGGGCTTCAATCATTGGAAGTGCATAACATAAAAAAGTCAATTTGATACAGTCTTTCACATGAAGGGTGAGAAATTTGTGAGCATGAGAGACAATCTCATTGTCTCTTGAACGCAAACAGATCTGATAAATTTCAGGCTTTTCCTCTAAGTTCTAGTCAAAGCTCTTCAGATAAACCTCACTGCTTATGTCCCTTCAACATGGTTGTATTTTCGTTGGGCAGGGGTTCCTACTTTTTGAGTTTCCTTCTTACCTCCAGCTGTTCAATCACAATGTCGTTTTCTTTTTCTAAGGAATTAGCAGTTACAGAGCTCATTGACAGAATATGACAGGAAGAGTGTTCTTCCCAGTATAAACATCGTCTCTGTCCTGTGAGCACACTTTCGGATTTCCCATCACCACATATTAACATTGCAACTGATGCACAGCTTAACGATCTCTCGGTGCACATCCACCCCACAAAAAATGCTCCACGGGCATAAATCTGCATAGAAGGAATTGGCATAAAGGGTGCCGGGGTTGATGGTAGGAATGAGTGGTGAATTGCCAGAGTGCGATTGCAATCACAATTACACACAACAGGCACACTCACGGTGTATGCACATTGCTGGAAAGAACAGGAAAGGACAATGACAGGTCCCCTAGTATGAAATTACTCTCCATCTCTCTGTGTTACACACACATGCACACACACACACGCACAGACCCACTGGACAGTGTGTGTTTATTTTTTGCCCTGGAGTTGGTAACGTTTAATGAGTAAGCGACCGTTCGGGGAAGATAATTTTTGCTTGTTAGGCCACGTTTGCTGTGTGCTGAATGTGCAGGACCACCGGAAATTCTTTTTGCAATTAGATTCAGATGTAACATTTGAACGGAGGAGGGTTACAAGAGGGGAAGAGCTGCCCTTTTCATCAGCCTTTCAATTTGCTTAGGGAAAAATTAACGGTTTTGCTGATGATAGAACTGGTTTAAATTTTAAATGCCAGGCCAATTTGAGGTTACTGAGTTTGTTTAAAAAAGGAGGTAGAGAAATGGTGGGTAAATATAGGCTGGCTAGCTTAACTTTTGGAGTAGGGAAAGTGCTTTAATCTATCATCAAGGAAGAAATGGCGAGATATCTGGATATAAATTGTCCCATTGGGAAGACGCATCATGTGTTCATGAAGGGCAGATCAGGTTTGACTAACTTGGTGGAATTATTGGTGAAGATTACGTGCACGGTGGACACCTATGGATGTGGTGTACCTAGATTTCCAGAAGACATTTGACAAGGTGCCGCATCAAAGGCTGCAAATGGACATAAATAGTCTTATTGAGTGGGCAAGGGTCTGTCAGATAGTGTACAATGTTGGTAAATGTGAGGACATCCATTTTGGATAATAGCGAAATGGACTATGATTTAAATGTTGAAAAATTGCAGCATGCGGCTGTGCAGACGAACCTGGGTGCCCTTGTGCATGAATCACAAAAAGTTAATTTGCAGGTGCAGCAGGTACTTAAGAAAGCAAATGGAATTTTGTCCTTCATTGCCAGAGGGATGGAGTTTATAAACACCGAGATTATGTTGCAGCTGTATAACATGCTGGTGAGGCCACACCTAGGGCACAGTGTGCAATTGTGGTCTCCTTACTTCAAAAAGGATATACTGGCACGGGAGGGGGGTACAGAGGAGATTCTCTTCGTTGATTCCGGAGTTGACAGTCCTCGCTTATGAGGAGAGACTGAGTAGACTGGGGCTATGCTCATTGGAATTCAAGATGAATGAGGAGAGATCTTAGAGAAACATATAAGATTATGAAGAGAATAGATAAGATAGAAGCAGGGAAGTTGTTTCCACTGGCAGGTGAAATAAATAATTGGCCTCAAACTAAGGGGGAGCAGATTTAGGAACGAGTTGAGGAGGAACATCTTCACACAACGAGTTGTGAATCTGTGGAATTCCCTGCCCAGTGAAGCAGTTAAGGCTATCTCATTGAATGTTTTTTTAAGGCAAGGACAGATACATTTTTGAACATTAAATGAATTAAGGGCTATGGTGAGTGGGCGGGTAAGTGGAGCTGAGTCCACGAAAAGATCTGCCACGATCTTATTGAATGATGGAGCAGGCTCGAGGGGCCAGATCGCCTAGTCCTTCTCTTCGTTCTTATGTTCTTATGCTCTTATTATGCTCTTAGATCCTGGCAATAGTATTGAAGGACAGACTGATAACATTGACTTCAGTCTTGGGAATGGCAGGTACATAGAATATTTTATTTTGGAATCTGGGATATCTGACCAGCTAAATTGTGTAAATTTATCGAGAGGAACTACAGCAGAGACACACAGAATTTCTGAGTCCTAATCACTGAATGAAGAAGGACATGTTACACCAAGTGTTGAGAATACATGTGGTTTTCTGGAATTTAGAAATAGAGGGAAAGAGTACGAAATATCAGCGAGTCAATATGAACCTGTATAAAGACTAGTTCTCTTAAATGTCCACCTGAAGTATTGTGCACGAAATGGACAACACGCTTCAGAATGCAATGAATTCCTTTTTACAGGTATAGAAAAAATAATTAGAATTGATCCAGCGAAGATGGATCACACAGTTAAACACATGAAACACCTGTTCAGCAGTATGAAGTGTTTCAATAAAGTGAATAGAGATAAACATTTTCGAATGCCTGAGCAGTCAAAATTAAATGACACAAGTGCACCGTAATTGTTACAAGAATCAGAGGATACATGAGGTTAACAATTACTGCAAGCAAATGATTCTGGTTGGCAATACACTGTTTTATTAGACACCAATATGAAAATGTAGTTGATACATATGCGATTCAGAAACTGCACATGTTTGGAGTGAGAGAAAGAGACTCGGACTAATAAGATTGTTCAACAGAGCGAACGGAGACACAAAAGGCAGGAGAAGATCCTGTCAAGACTTTCCCGTTTCCCAAATCTTCAAACTCTGTTTGACACGTTGACACATAATGTCGTTTTTTTAACGAACGTTGAGGTGCATGGGTTTCCAAGTGTAAGACTGGCTTCGAAATTGACTGAGCGACAGATAGCAGGGAACAGTGAACAACTGTTGAGCTCCAATTTGGAAGTGAGCACTGCATGTGAATTAGCACCGTTTTGGCAACTACACAACAGCAGGGGGCGCATCCTGGATCCGAGGGCTTTCTGGTTTATTCATGCTGCAAAGATTGAGGTTGGGCGAAGTACGTGCAGGATATCAGCTGTAATGGTGAACATCAGTGATTGTGCATCCAATGTAAAAAGTGCATCATTGAACATCTGTACTCCAGCTGTGAGAATGACAATTCCATTCAACGCTATCCTCCTTTTGCTGCACGCATCCTGACAACACTCGTCTGGACGAAGGTTGGGTGACACTGAACAACTTTACTGCTGGATCTGCCCATTACCATGAAACAAACAATTCCAATGATTAGGAAGACAATGAGGAAAATTAGATGCTGACAATATTGTGGAATTAAGAAACCACATTGTTTGATGCAGCTTCAAATCATGGCTATCACTTTTTTTGCCTCGAGGAGAGAAAAGCACAGAACGTCAGAGAGATACAGCAGAAAACATGCCGAATCCTTGCCTTCGTGCTATTGAGCCTGTGAAGGAGGGGGCAAAGTACGAAGGCAGTATGCTATATACGGAACATGTAAGGGACAGCGAGATCACTTCCCAGTTGAACATAACCGCGCTACTGATAGTTATGAGGGTGCTGACATAGACTGTCCGGGGCTGGCTGCCAGGCTGTCGTTTGAGAATGGCTGCTGTGACGGAAATGACAAGCATAAAGTGGCAAGTGTTTGATGAGGTGGATATTAGATCTGTGGTGTAGCTGGTTGTTCGGTGATTGAAGAGGAAGGTGGATGGGATGTTGGGTGGATGACATGCTGGTGGTTGAGGGTATATGGACCTTTGTGTGTTAGATGAGAGTCGTGTTAAGGAGGACAGTTGCATCAGCTGGTAGGTGGGTGAGGTGGCATGCGGTTCAAATGGTAGTTGGATTTGCTGGTAGATTGGCGAGGTGATAAGTGGATAAGATGCCAAGTGGATGCCGTTGTGGGTGAATGTTTTGGCGAGCCCCTGCGTTGGTAAGAACGCATGTCGTCAAGGTTTCGTCGATTATGTTTTAGATGGATGAGACGCTAAAAGGCTGAGATATAATGTGGGCGATTTTTTTAACAAATTATGTTTTTCGGAAGAAGTGGTGGTGTCTGGATGTTCTATTCATTGGTTGCGGTGGTAGGTGGATTAATTGGCAAGTGGTTGAGGTATGAGGTGCTTGACATCATAGCTGGATGGTTTGAATGAGGTGGCAGGTGCCTTTAACTGAATGCTTTGGTCCGTGAGGAGGTGGTATTTGTTTACTTGATAGGAAAATGAATTGATTTGTGGATGTGATTAAGCTGAGTGAGTATTAAATTGTTTGAGGTGATCAGAGGGAGAACTGGTCTGGTTATATGGTGCAAATTACTTAAGGTTATATTTGGATGAGAATGTGGCTGAGAGAGTTGCTAATGTGTGGGAGTGCCATGTGTAATTTTTGATAGCTGGTGCGTTGGTAGGTATGTGAGATAGCGGCGGATGGGTGATTTTGTGTGTGGGTGTGGGTGATTTCAAATGTGGCTGAGGTGACTAGGCGATGAGCTAGGAATTGTATGAATTTGTATGTGGACGAGATCGTTATTGATTGAGGTGAAGAGGGATGAGGTGCTTGTCGGGAGGTTCGGTAATGATGTGCGGCAGTAGCTGATTGATTTGGAAAGTGTACAATGCTGAGTGGTAGTTGGGGCAGGTGGAATGGTGCTGATGTAGTAGCGCATCAAGATGCAGTTGCATAAGGTGGTAGTTTGATGAGTTGGTGCACAGGTGATATGGCAGGTTTGCGTGTTTGTAGATGGAACGTGAGATAGGTTTGGTGAACTTATAAGTGCATGCGATTAAAAGCCAATGGTGACGGTAGGTGGGAAAGATTTATTTCGGTGAGTTGGAAGATATCTAGTTGCTAGATGTCTGAGTTCGTCTGTGTGCGTGTGCGCGTGTGTGACGTGGGTGAGATGCTGGGTGGAGGCACTTGCATGTGATGAATGTGTTAGAATGCATCGTGACGGAATGTTAACTGCAGAGAGTGGAAGTCTGGACTGTTCTCAAATGTGGGAGTTCCTGTGAGTAAATCTGAATGCTTTGCCTTCTTAAAGTCTTACACAAATTGTTGGTAATTGAAGAGTGGACTTTTAATTATCGTTTACTTACCTAATCTGGTCTTGTGCCTCGATTTTCTTTCCATGGCATTTGTGTTTCATTCTTATATGTTACATTTTTGTCCATGCCCTCGAAATTCCCCTGTGTCCGGCACTTCGCAACTCAGTCTCACTCTCCCTTCTCCGAATTCAAATGGATTTTGTGTCCATATCGTGGCTTTATTGAATTTCATTCGCCAGTTTGTCATATTTTCAGGGCGATTCAATAAGATGGCAATGCGTCATCACATATTCCAGCAGCTATTGTGCACTGATTTGCCGTTCCGTTGAATTACCATATTCAAAAATCTTCAGCAAATGGGTGTAATTTTGTAAATACTTCGTTGCTATTGCTGTATCACTGAATACGGTTATTGAATTTATGCTTTTCGCAATGATGTTATTGCGGGGATAATAATATGTATCCATTGCAAATATGAATTCCGCACATCTGGCTTTACCTCTGTCGAGCACAGAGTAAGCAACATGTCACCAAGGCAATTACCCATGTGGGCATTCTGACTTTCCCCTGCCTGGCACAACCTAGGTGAACAGGTGCGCATCTCTTACACAACTGGAGGCACGCTTCAGTAACATTGCTGCCGAAACTTTTCTCTAAATGCTCTGGCAGAGGTCATTTCTGACCATGTGTTCTTTTTGGGTGTACTGAATTCACCATTACAGACACGTTCCTAAAATCTCACATCACGAGCATTCATGCCACTGCCTTTAACGTTTAACTTGGCTTCGAATACTCAGTTATACGACAGGCATAAATTGAACTGTCTGTTCCGTCTTGTTCCTCGTACTGGCAGCGAAATATTGCCATAACACGCGTGTTGACTTAACAAATGAATGGAAAAAAATCCACAGAACTAGGAATCCTGCGACAATTATCTGGCCTCCCGATTCCCTAAATCGAATGTCAAATGCCATATATCTGTACAAGTTTGGATCAGGTACAAAGAATGTTGCGTTGACAATTCGCTAATTCCGTCCCTGAGTAGCAGATCTTGCTAAACGGTGTGCAATCATTAACGACATCACCACTTATGAACTCATTCGAGTTTTGGCACCTTTTGTGAAATTTGCCCGACATGGCAAACATTCTACACTGAAAGGAAGAGGCACCTTTTCCGGAACAGTCACAAACTTTGGCAAGCAGACTGAAATACTAGGCGTGGCATGTTGAAATTTCGGGACTGCCCGGGCGTTTTATCGTATCTATCGATTCCTCAGGGCAACCGCTTGTGGAGTCAGGACCAATCATCATTCAAATCTCTTCCAGCCACACAACAAAATGTCCGGTCATATTTACGAAAAGCATATTACTCATTCATTTGTGTAATGCAGCCATCACGAGCTAGTCAAACATGTATCTCCCATTCCTTGTAAATGGTGGTGTTGAGCAGAGGTTTTGAACCACTGCAGTTGCTGAGGAGTGTATACACCCAGAGTCGCTGGGAGAATATATATCCACTGAGGACGATGAAATAATTCCAGGCCAGCTTGCTGTATCGTTGGGGTATCTTTCATGTGGTGGTGCTATTCTCCGAGCTAGTATAGGCATGGGTTTGGAAGGTGATGTTGAAAGTTACCTGGTCAGTTCCTGCAATGCAGTTTGCAGGCTCACAAGGAGTGATTTTTTTTTGTTGTTGATCGTTTCCTAATCAACGTATCTGTTTTGCTTTGGATGATGCCAAGCTCGTTCAATGTTGTTAGAGCAACACTCAACAAGTCTAATGCGATGTCTTCCATGAATGTTCTTATTGCGCCTTTCAGGTGGTGGACATAATTTCTGGAGTCAGGAGGCCAGTTAATTGTCTCAGGATTTCTGGATTTCATTTTAATATTAGAACCACCGTATTCATATGGCTAGTCCAGTTCTCTGTCTCGTCAATGATAACCCCAGGATGTTGATAATTTGGGAATCAGCGAAGGTTATTTCAATGGATATCACGAGGCTCTGTTAAGCTTCTCTCTGGCTTGAGAATATAATCGCCTTGAGGTCATGGAGCTGAATGTGAATAGCTTTGTGCCTGTCCAAGGTTGGGTCGTGTCCAGCAATTGCTGAATTTTGTTATAGGCTGCTCAGGTACCTGAGGAGCAGCAGATCCTGCAGAATGTTGTGCAATCATCAACGAAATTCTAATTTATGACCTGATGATGAACGGAACGTCATTCATGGAGAGGCTGACGATGCTTTGATCGAGTATTCCAGCCTGGGTTACTTTTGCAGCCATGTCCTGGAACTACGATAATTGAGAAACACGTTTGTTTATTCGAGCTATGACACCTACAGCAGACATTTCCACGGAACACCACGTTCCCCACTCCGATACAGCCACAAACGTCATCCTACGTTTCAAATCGACAGTCCCCAACATGATTTCCATTCACTCCAGATTTGCTAGGTCTGCAAGAAGACTTACTCCGTCAAGCATTGCCTTGATATGAAGGTCAGTGACTCTTGCACACCTCTGCAGTTCAATACTTCCTTTTATGTTTTAACCGAGGTTGTACTGGTTGGGGATCCTGGATGAATCCAAATATGCATGTATATATATATATATATATATATATATATATATATATGTATATATATCTATGTGTGTGTGTGTACGTTTGTGCATTGTATGTTTGTCTGTATTTATACAAGTCTGCGTCTGGTTGTATCACTGTGTGTGTATGTATGTGCATGTCTGTGTGTTTGCCTGTGCGTGCGTGTGTGTGTATTTGTTTATTTGTGTGGATGTGTGTGTGCATTCTACGTGTCAATGTTGTGCACGTCTCTGCACGTGTATCCATGTTTGTGTGCATATGTGTGTGCATTTTTCTGTTTATGTGTTTTTCTTTGTGTCTGTGTTTCTATGTCCGTGTACGTGCGTGTGTGTGTGGCTGCGTATGTGCGTGTGCGTGTGTGTACCTGGCATACTAATTCATATTGCCATGTTGGTAACGGAGGCGAGGCAGTGGCAAACGTTGGAACTTGAAAACTCCAGTAATTATCAGGAATTAAAAGTCAAACGATGACTATTAAATCATTTTTGTTTTCATTAAAACAGTCACCTGCTTCAATGATGTTCACACATGGTCTGGATAAAAGTGACAACAGACACAAGGCAACATGGTTGACTGTTCAATGGCCCCTGAATAAACCATTCAGTCCATAATGATCACACGGCAACAACCAAGGCACCGGCATGGACAAAGTTAATGCCAGCAAAACCGAACTTGAAGTTATTCTTATGAACTTCTTCTTGGCGGGGGGCACGGGGCGGGGGATGCGGTGCGGGGGGGGGGGGTGGAGGTGTGGGGTGGAGGGGCGGGGAGCGGACGTTTTGGTGGGGCGAGGGGATGTACTCTGCCAAATTAGGAGATCTGTCTCACAAACTAGTCAGGCAACAGCCGAACGTACCCATACTCAGCGCCTTATCACTTAAGATAATTATACAGACAGAACCATTACCATTCTTTGGTAAGTCCTGTGCCACCAGTAGGACGGACCCTGCAGAGGTGGCGACACAGTGACGTATATTCAGGAGGGAGTTACCCTGTGAGTCTTCAACATCGACTCTGGATTCCCATGAATATTCATTTCACCAGTACACACATTGTCAAGGAAGCCTTCTGCTGAGTACTACCGGCCGTCCCAGCTCAGTTGATGAATCAGTACTCCTCTATGTTGAACATCACTTGGAGGATACACCGAGGGTGGTAAGGGCTTACTGATGTAATCTGGCTCGGTGACTTCGATGTTCGTCACCAGTCAAGGCACCGTGGGATCAATCAGTTCAAACTGGCCGCGTCCGAGATGACATAGTTCATTGAATGGAAAAGGGAATTTATTGAGGGAACCAAGAGGAACAAAAGCACACCTGCTACCATCCACATCAAAATGCTTGCTGCCGATGCATCTGCCCATAACACAAAAGTCAGTCTTGATTCAATTCAACTCAAGCCAGAATGACATCAAGAAACGGCTGAAGACATTGGATTCAACAAAGTTTATGGGTCCTGGCAATTTACAAGCAACAGTAATGCGGACGTGTGTTCAGTCTTGTTGGACGCATAGCCATACTGTTTCAATATAGCCACCTGACAATGTAGAACATTTCCCACGTTTGCCCTGTACACAAAAAGCAGGTCATATCCAACACAAAACAATTCCACCCCATCAATTCACTCTCAATCATCATCAAATTAAGGAAAGGATTATCAACATTGCTAGAAAACGGCACTTAATCAGCAATAATCTGCTGAAGAACGTTCATTTTGGGTTCTGGCCCTATTACTCATCTACTGAACGCATGATAGTCTGGGGTCAAACATGGATAAAGTAGCTGAATCTTGGATATGGGATGAGAGTAACCAGCCTCGATATAAGTCAGCATTGGGCTGAGTATGGCATCAAGATGCTGCAACAAAACTGGAGACAATGAGAATGGGGGGGGGGGGGGGAGGAATCGCTGCTGTTTGGAGGCATATCTGGCATTATGTAAGAATGTAAAGGTTGTTGGCGTTCAGTCATCTCAGCTTCAGGACATCCCTAAAGGCAGTCCTCAGGGTAGGGGCCTCGGTTCAACCATGATTGATTCTTCAAATACTGAAGCAGTATATGCAAATATATCACGACATCACATGCACAATATCCAGCTCGGGCTAACACTCTCACCACACAAGTGATTGGCCTCAGCACAATCATTTTCGATTCCTCAAATACTGACGCAGTCCATATCCAAATATGCTGTGACATGGGCAATGTCCAGCTCGGGTTAACACTCACACCACACAAGTGTTTGGCAATGGCCATATCCAACAGGGAGGATCCACTCATTCAACGGTGTTGGATGAATTCATTGAACGTTCGAGAAATTTCAAGGAAGAGGGGATTTAAGACAATTTAAGACACTACCAACGTTGATGCAATGAAAGATGCAACTTAATCCGGGATAGTCAACACGGATTCGTGAAGGGTAAATCTTGCCTCACAAATTTGATTGAATTTTTTGAGGAGGTAACTAAGTGTGTCGATGAAGGTAGAGCAGTTGATGTCATATACATGGATTTTAGTAAGGCGTTTGATAAGGTTCCACATGGTCGGCTCATGTAGAAAGTAAGAACGTGTGGGATAGAGGAAAATTTGGCCAATTGGATAAGTAACTGGCTATCTCATAGAAGACAGAGGGTGGTGGTGGATGGAAAATGTTCAGACTGGAGACCAGTTACCAGCGGTGTACCACAGGGATCAGTGCTGGGTCCTCTGCTATTTGTGATTTTTATAAATGACTTGGAGGAGGGGACTGAAGGGTCGATCAGTAAATTTGCGGATGAGACCAAGATTGGTGGAGTAGTGGATGAGGTGGAGGGCTGTTGTAGGCTGCAAACAGACATTGATAGGATGCATTGCTGGGCCGAAGAATGGCAGATGGAGTTTAACCCTGATAAATACCAGGTGATTCATTTTGATAGGACAAATTTGAATGCGGATTACAGGGTCAAAGATAGGGTGCTGAGGAATGTGGAGGAACAGAGAGACCTTGGGGTTCATATCCACAGATCTCTGAAGGTTGCCACTCAAGTGGATAGAGCCATAAGACATAGGAGCGGAAGTAAGGCCATTCGGCCCATCGAGTCCACTCCACCATTCAATCATGGCATCAATCGTGAAGAAGGCCTATACTGTGTTAGCGTTTATTAACTGGGGGTTTGATTTTAAGAGCCATGGGGTTATGATGCAATTGTACAGGACACTGGTGAGACCACATTTTGAATATTGTGTGCAGTTTAGGTCACCTCAATGTAAGAAGGATGTGGAAGCACTGGAAAGAGTGCAAAGGAGATTTACCAGGATGCTTCCTGGTTTGGAGGGTAGATCTTATGAGGAAAGGTTGAGGGAGCTAGAGCTTTTCTCTTTAGAGCGGAGGAGGTTGAGAGGCGACTTAATAGAGGTTGATAAGATGATGAAGCGGATACATAGAGTGGACATCGATAGAATTTTCCTCGGATGGATGTAGCTGTTACTAGGGGGTGGAAGATACAGGAGGGATGTACGAGGCAGGTTCTTTACTCAGACAGTGGTTGGGGTGTGGAATGGACTGCCTGCTGTGGTAGTGAAGTCGGACACTTTAGGAACTTTCAAGCGGTTATTAGATAGGCACATCGAGCACACGAGAATGAGAGGGATTGGGATAGCTTGATCTTCGTTTCGGAAAAGGTTCGGCACAACATCGTGGGCCGAAGGGCCTGTACTATGCTGTACTGTTCTATGTTATATGTTCTATGTCTATTGAGTGAAATAAACTCAAATCAGACTCACAGTCTAAAAGGGAAATCTTCGCATGAAGACGGTGTGAACACAGTAAGAGATTTCAAAAAATATGAAATCTGAGCAAGTATTTCCGACTTAAACATGTATTTTGATGTTTTAAAATGCATATTAGCTGTATTTTTATAGTAAGTGTACGCTTTAGCCAAAGTCAAGCTACTGTGGAGGATTGTGGGATGAAGCCTTAGCAGATAAACCACATTCTTTGGAACAATGAAACCACAGAATGTGCATAGTTTTATCAGCAAAAGGTACAAACAGTATGGTCCTCAAAACCACTTTATGACTAGGGCAATGCAAATTGCCCTGACAAGGAAGTTCTTCTCAGACGTGAGAATGCTAACTGCCTGGTTCGGCCATTGGCATGAATGAGAATTGGTGGAAACACTACATTTGACTTTGTCACTAAGCGTCTGGGATTGCTAAGCGACGGGGGGGAAGAAGCATCCGGATTCTATGGGCCAATGAAATCCCATGATGTCGGAGGGTAGAATTCAATTCGTTACTGTATATGGCAATTGTTTACTGTTACTGATTTGTATTAATGATGACTGGTTCATAAATACCGGAGAGGCGGGAGGAGCAAACTTGAGGAATGTGTAATTGTTTTGACCTCAGCCTGGTATTTGAAAGCTCAAGGCCTTCTCTTGTAGTAAGGCATTGGACTGCCCAATGCTCATCTATCCCTTCAATCGTTCGTCAAATAAAGATATACCTTTAACCGGGACACTTTCCCCTTGAGGCTTTGTATTTGCTGAGGTTCGTTTGCAATAACCAGTCTATGAAAAGAACCCGCAACAAATTGCATTATCACTTTTAACATCCTGGAACAGAAACTGAACTGGACTAACCATATAAATATTGCCGCTACCAGACCACATCGAAGCTGAGGAGCCTGCAGAGAGTAACTCACTCAAGCCCAGCAACGCACAATTATGCAGGGTTTTGGAATATAATAAACTCTACTTGCCTGGATGGCGGCAGCTCCAAAGCGCTCAAGAAGCTTGGTATCATCCAAACAAGGAAAGCCATTTGATTTCTACCCATTCAACAAACATCCATTCCTTCCACCCGTGACAAACTTTGGCAGCCGTATGTACCATCCTGCAAGTGCTCGCCACGGCCTCCTATACAGCAGCTTTGAAACCTCGGACCACAAGCATCGTGAAGGACAACAGCAGCTGGTATATGGGAGCACTACCACCAGTAGGTTCCTCTCAAGACATTCGCCATCCAGATTTGGAAATATATCGACGTTCCATCACTGAAACTGGGTTTAAAACCTTGAACGCCCTCTATGATTGCACTGTTGCAGCGGTTCAGGAAAACAGCTCACTACCAACTTCTCAAGGCCAACTAGCAATGGCCGATAACTGTTGGCCTGGCCTGCGAATGCCACCGTCCATGAAATTGCTTATTATTAATAATTGTGTCTTGGCTGAAATGAAACATCTTGCCTCGTGGCGTGTCGAGTTCTGGTTTTACGTACTGCAGTATGATTTCCCAACCTTTGCATTATCCAGTGCTTTAAGTTATTCCTTGATCTTACTACTGCCTGGCAATTTTCATAGCGGGGAACTGATCATTATCCACTCTGCACAGGTCGCTGTTAGTTCATGGGATGTGGGTGTTGAAGCATTGACGATCTGTATTGCCCAGCCTAACTGCCCTTCAACTGAATGTCTTTCTAAGCTTTAAAAAACGCTGTCGCCGATATTGATTAACCTAACATCTATGTTTGGAACTATGTTGGAATGAATTATTAAGGAATTAATAGCGGCATTTCTGGAAAATCGGAATCGAATCCAGCAGAGTTAGTAAGATTTCATGAAAGGGGAAGCATGTCTGAATATTTTATCAGAATGGATCGAATAATTGTCGAGTGAATAGAGGGGAACCAGCAGATGTGTTGAATTTTGACTTCCAGAAGGTTTTCAACAATGAGCCACACAATGTTTTATGTCATAAGATAACAGCCCATGATCTTGAAGGTAATATATTTGCATAGATAGGGAACTGGCTAATGGCCAGGATACAGCGAGTGGGGATAATGGGTGTTTTTTTTCAGCTTGGCAACCTGGAACCAATAGGGTGTCTCAGTGATCCGCACAGGGAACGCAACTGTTCATAAAATATAGGGAGAATTTGGAGGAAGGCAGCGAATATGATGTAGCCAAATTTGGAGACGACATAAACGTATTTGGACAGGCAAGTTGCGACAGGGTTACAAAAAATATATTCCGATAGGTTAAGTGCAGAAAAATGGCAAGTGTTGTTTCATGGGGTAAAAGGTGAACTTATTCATTTTGGAAGGGGGAAACAAAAGAACGTATTTAAATAGCAAAAAAACCTCAGAAATCTGCAATGCAAAGGGACGTGTACGTGTGCGTGTGCACGAAGCACAGAAGATGTCCAGCACAAAGCACAGTTGCATAACGTATTCAAGAGGTCTAATAGAATATTGATTGTTTTCAAAGGGAATTGGAGTCTCAGAGTAGGGATCTTGCTGCAACAGCGGAAGTTACTGGTGAAAATTCATCTTGTGTACTGTGAGCAGGTTTGTCCCCTTACGAAAGGAAATGTTTTATTTCATTGGAGGCACTTCAGAGAAGGTTCAGTAGGATGGTCCACTGGATGAAGGATCGTCTTATGAGGAGAGCCTAAAAAGATTAGGATTCTACTCATTGGCATTTCAAAGAAAGTGCGGCCTCATCGTAACATATAGGATTCTTAAGGGACTTGACTGGGGAACTTCAGAGAGGATGACCCCATCCTTCCCACTCTCCACCCCCACCATCCCCACTCTCCATCTCTATCTCCACCCCGACACGTTGGACGAGTCTAGGACCAGTGGCATAATCAGAATAAACGGGCGCCAATTAAAGAGACAGACGAGGAGGAAAATCTTCTCTGCTTCTATATGAAATCTATAAGCGTCAAATTATTTGGCATATGATCTAATTTACTGCAAACAATCTGATGGCTGCAATTCAACTGCACAAACAGTTCTCAGGAATTGTTGAAATGTCATAGAATCATAGGATTCCAACAGTGCAGAAAAGGCGATTCGGCCTTTTGAATCTGCACAGACTCTCCTACAAAGCATCTTAGCCAGGACCGAGATGAAAGCAAATTACTGCGGATGCTGGAATCTGAAAGCAAAAGAGAAAAAGCTGGAACATCTCAGCAGGTCTGGCAGCATCTGTAAGGAGAGAAAGGAGCTGATGTTTCGAGTCCAGATGACCCTTTGTCAAAGCGTTGACAATGGGTTACCTGGACTCGAAACGTCAGCTCTTTTCTCTCCTTGCAGATGGTGCCAGACGTGTTGGGAGTTTCTAGCTTTTTCTCTTTTGGTTTCAGACAGGCCCTATCCCGTTACCCCACATATCTATCACGCTAATTTCCCTAACCTACAGATCTTGGGACAAAAAGCAGCAAGTTAGTATGGCCAATCCACGTAACCTGCACATCGATGGACTGTGAGAGGAAACCGGGGCACCTGGAGGAAACCGATGCAAACATAGTGAGAACGTGCACACTCCACGTACAGTCACCCAAGTCCGGAATTGAACCGGGACCCTGACGCTGTGAGACAGTAGGGCTAACTGCCATGCCACAGTGCCGCCTGTACGGATGCACGACTCCCTGTAGCCATTTAGGAATCGGTAACTGGAGAGGGAAACTGCCGTGGCCTTCGCAACAAGTTCAAAGCTGGTCACTGTTGAGATGACAGTCAGTGCCAGACGTATGTGATGTAATGGTGCCTAGGCTGATATGAAGCGAACTGGCAAGGTCTGACTGGCAGGCCGCAGTACGTGGGAATTTTACTGATTCGTGCGTCCTTGGCGAAGTGTTAAAGGGGCTGAGACCTAAATGCGGTGCCTCCGATACATACGTAGATAGATCGCACTTGGAGCATTGGAATCCAATTCTAAGCAGCAAACACTGGCAAGAATTTAAGCCGTTTAGCGCAGGTGTCAAGATGACTCGTTAGATTTGTTCACCTGACATTGAATTCAGCTACATAGGGTGATATATGGGATAATTGGATAATTATCTTTGGAACAGCAAACTTTACGTGGATATGTAATCCATAATTTCAAATGATTTGAGGGTTTGAATGGAACCATTAAAAATATATATTTTTCGCCGAATTTGCAGAGATTTCATTATTGTGCAAAGTTGGAGTTAAGAAATGAGAATGACCATAAACAGCTGGATGTTGGATCTGAAAAGCAATGCCTGATGTGGAACCACATCAATTATATTTTTCAAATGGGAATTTAACAAATGACCGAGAAAAAAAATAACCCCAGGAGTCGGGGAAATGAGGATGGTTGCAGAACACTTACATAAAGAGAACAATATGCAGCAATGTTCTTTCTGTCTTTAATCTCTGACATCCAGCTTTGATAATCATTCTGATAGAAGTATTTTTGCTTGCTTCAGTGAGGCAGAAAGGTGTTTAGGTTGTGAATGATTCGTTCTGTGTTACCTTCAGTTCTGATTTGATTTGATGTGATTTATTGTTGTCACATGTAATAGTATAGAGGGAAAAGTATTGCTTCTTGCGCGCAGTACAGACAAAGAATACCATATATAGATAAGGAAAGGAGAGAGTGTAGAATGTCGTGTTACAGTCATAGATATGGTGCAGAGAAAGATGAACTTCATGCGACGTTGGTCCATTCAAAAGTCTGATGGCAGCAGGCAAATAGCTGTTCTTGAGTTCTGGCTGCATGAGGAAGAGGCAGCGGAGAGGATTTCAAGAGAAATGGAGAGAGAGGGGGAAACAGGGGAAGCCAGAGAGAAAGAGAGGACTAAATGAAGGTGGGGCGAAAGGGGGACGGAGGTTGCATGAAAGTCAAGAAGAAGAAGAGGAACAGAGAGACATAACCAGAATTTCGCTGATAATGACGCCCCGTCACTGTATGTGAAACTCGGAGCCACCAGTTCAAATTATTGCACTGGTGCTCAATGGTTCAGCGTGGTCATGGTTCACACGAATACACTGTAAATTCGGAACTAAGACAGTGCCATGCTGAATCGCCGAGCAACGGTAGGCTCCAGATAGTTGAGGTGGAGATAATATTTCATCCCAGCTCACCATACGATGAGATTCCAATCGACTTCTCATAGATGGTATCGAAAGGAGACCTTCAGTGGGGTCTCTGGAAATCTGCACTAACTGTGAACAGCACAATTGGAATAAACTGCGATTTAGTGTTTGGAGGAAAATATTTCAGGTTCCACTGCTGCACAGACTGAAACAATCCAAAATTGCTGTCCTTCACTGGAAGGTCAGGCTGCGTTCATGAGGCCCATGCTTACTGCCACATTGAGGAAAGACTGGTGCAGCAGGGAAGAAACTGTTTTTGAGTTGATTGGGTCCTCTGCTCAGTCTTTTTAATCTTTCTCCCAATGGAAGAAGGTGGATGAGAAGATGTCCAGGGTGCGTGGGGTCCTTGATTATGCTGGCTGCTTTACGGAAGCAGCGGGAAGTGCAGACAGAGTCAATGGATGGGAGGCTGATTTGCGTGATGGCGTTGGCTTCCTTCACAATCCTTTCTAGTCTTTTTGCGGACTTGGACAGAGCAGGAGCCATACCAAGCGGTGATAGAACTGTACAAACGGATTTCTACGGAGCATCTGTAACTTGGTGAGAGTTTTGGCGCATATGCCAAAAGTTCTTCTTCTTCTGAGAAAGTAGTTGTGATGGTGGGATTTCCTAACTATAGTGTGGGCATGGGGGAAACCAGGGCGTGTTGTTAGAGACCTGGACACTTAAAAACTTGAAAATCTCAACCATTTTTATTTCGTCCCCATTGATGTAGACAGAGGCATGTTCTCTACTCCGTTTCTTGAAGTCGATGACGATCTCCTTCAATTTGTTGACATTGAGGGAGAAATTATTGTCGTCTCACCAATTCACCAGATTCTCTATCTCATTCTTGTACTCTTTCTCGTCCACTTCCAATAGTTAATAGATGGTAGTAATAGCTGGCATGCATTAGATTGGAGGTGATAAGGCTGCTGTAGAATACGCTGCCAAAGGAAATAATTGAGGCCAAAGCATGGCATGTTGACAATAAGCTGTTCAACGTAGCACTTGGGATGAAGGGGATCAAAGGATACGAAGGGACCGCGGGAACAGACCATTGCATTGGATGATCAGCCATGCTCATCATGATTGGCGAGGCACACTCCACGGTTTGAATGGCTTCCTCCTGCTCCTATTTTCTATGTTTCTATATTTCTACTGCTGGGATACTGAGCATTCTCCGAAATGTTGCAACGTGCATCGTCATTCAGCAACTGCACATCAATAGGGTTTGAGGTATTTAGTTATTTAAGTTTGAGGTAGCACTTCGAGACACGGACTTCATCCGGACTTTTGAGATCCTAGGAAAACGAAAGGAACTCTAGTCAAACTTGTTCCTGCGAACAAAATTCACGATTTATTCATTTCAATTTACGTTGCTCATCTCCACTACGAGGGGCATAACAGGTGATGACGGACATTTTTTCCTGCTCCTTTCTCCAAAGTTCTAGACCCATGAACTTTCAATGAAAGATCGGACTTTCAGGGGGACAGAGAACGATGTGGTTGTGAAGCCCATTTTGTTTTGAAATACGGATCGAGTTTCTTTAATCAATGTCCCTCACTCTCTGCTCCATTCCAGTTTTTAACAAGTTATAGGAGTCAATCGTGGTCAGTAGGACAGAGCCCGCCCTCTCACCCACATAGTCATTTTCTCCCTGCTTGGAGCGCCCCCTTCCTCGCACGCCCTCTCCCTCCCTCCACTACCCAGCTGCCGCTGCTCGCTGGTCATATTACAGACACAGATAAACTGTCACTGATGTCCACTTAAGTTGGCAAGTGTTGGCTCCTTAACTCCACTGCCCTCTCTGAACGTACGTAGAACTCACAATATATCCTCCAGAAAATGAGCCACAAAATTTGATAAATAACTAAACAGCCATAATTTGAAGGATCAGACGAAATGGGCAGTTTTCCCACACACATTGGAGGGACGAGGCTTCGGAACGATTCATTGATAAGCAGACTGCATATTCATGTGGAGCGACTGCTAACCTGGTCAGTAAGCGCAAGAATGATCAGGGAAGGGTGTTTATAGTGAACTTGGAGACTGGCAGCAAGGATTTACATAAGGTTTGATTGACGATTTTGTCACCAGGAAACTATTGACTTTGTAAAGCATCCATGCAAGCAACACAAAGCTAAGGATTTATTCAAAAGTTGAGCTGAGGTACATTTGGTGATGCAAGATCGTACGAAGTTGACAGTGGCCTGGATTAGAGCAGAGAGAATGTCAGTTCCGAGATTCCCAAGAGCATAAAATGCTGGCCTGAATGGGAAATGGAGCAGATTGACAGTAAATAGAGTTGGTTCCCTGACCAGAAGTGAGACATTTATACATTCCAAAAGGTAAATGGGAAGAAAAATGAGTAATGGAGTGAAAAAGGCGATCGAACCAATAAACAACTGAATAAAAATATTCACGAAGGACGCCAACAAGAGCAAGAATCGGATTGTAACTTGCTTGAATAATTCAAATTATGTATTTGATTCGTGGTGCAGGTGGGTGTTAGTATTGAAGTCACAGTATATTGGACTGGGCAGAGAGAATGTACATTAAATCTGGTCATATTGCATGGACATTAAATCTGGGTCAAAGGGAAGGTGGGCCTTGTGAACAGCTTCAAAAAGTGGTCGGAATAGAAAGCCGAGCCGCTGCAGCGTGAACAGAGAGAATGTCTGGAGTGAGAGTTTTTTGTTGTCAACATTTATATGGCAAAGAAAGAGCAATGAGCATAAACATAGTTTAGGGAATAAATAATGACGTAGACAAACTTACCAGGGACGCCAACGAATGCAAGAATCGGATAGTAACCCGCTTGGATGACATAAAGTACTAATTCGATCCGTTCAAATAATGTCAACGGACTCCATGTTTGAGAAAGCCAATTGAGGCCATAGGTTAAACTCCCGGTCGGTTCTATTTCTTTTCCATCAACCCATCTCAGACCGTGCTCAATTGTAACGTTCCAATCTGTTGTTCTCAGACTCTGATCCATTGTTGTATCATTCCAATATGTTGTTCTCAACTTCGGATCTCTCCTTTCCCTTTCACTGGATCTAAGGACCCGTGTTACCTTTTCGAATTGCTGCTCCCGCTAATTGAATGGCAAACCTTATTCAGAGGAACCCCTTATTAAGGGCGCAGCAAAACGCTCCAGTAAGACAATTCGGATCCCGGGAGACTGACATTAATTACAGTGCTGAACAAATAAGGTCGGTTAACTATTTTTGATCGGCAATTTTTTTTGTCGCAATGCATTATTTAAATTGACCCCAATCTGGCTGCGATGTATAATAGACACTGAGGACAAGAATGTTAAAATGGTGGAGACACTGGAAATTCCATTCAAACCTTGTTAGATGTGGGAGAGGTAACATAGGACTGGGAGTAGCAAGTGTTCCACATGTTTATTCCGTGAGCGATTGTTAAACTCTGGAACAAGCGGCCAGTTAGTGTAATGCCAGTTTTGATGAATTTTCAGCTTCTATCATTGAGTACCAACACATTTTTCAGTAATCCGAATATAAATGACCACCATCGAGGAAATGTTATTTTTAAAAAAGAACATATAACAGTTCCCTGAGAAAGGAAAGACTTCATGAGAAAAGTGAGTTATATGATATTTCCGAGCAAAGACATGAACAGTTAATTGATGTGTACTAAAACATGAAGGGGAAGTATTGGAGGCTCTGACTGACATACGTTGGACAAATCCCGAGGCCAGAATGGTTTGCATTCCTGGGGACTGTGAGAGGCGATGCAGGAAGTTGTAAGGGCACTGACACGTTTTTGTACTTCATCTAGCCACAGGGAAAGTGCCAAAAGACAGGAGGATTGCTAGTATGCTTCCCCTTTTCAGGAAGTATGTTTGGTATAACCCAGGAAATTACATACCGGTGTGTCACTAGTAGTGAAACTACTGGAGAAAATTCTGAAAGGGACAATTAATCACCACTTGGAAAGACATAGGTTAGTTAGATATAGTCAGTATGTCTTTGTCAGAAGGAGGTCATTCCTAACAAACCTGATAACATTTTTCGATAATATTATCAAATGTGTGGATGAGTGAACTTTAGTTTATATAGTATATATATGTTTTATCAAACGCTTTGACAAGGTCTTACAGGGGAGACCGATGGAGAAGGTTAAACGACTTTGGATTCAGGATAAACTTGGCAAGATGGATCAGAAACTGGTTTCTTAATAGGACCCAAAGGTAGTGGTAGAAGGCCATTCGAGTGACTGGACGCTGGTGTTAAGTGGTGTACCAAAAGAATCAGTACTGGGACCCTTAATGTTTGTTATATAAATGATATATGTTTATATCTTTGGAAATGTGGCGGGGGGAGGGGGCGGGGGGGGGGGCGTGAAAAGCAAGTTTTCAGACGACACCGTGATTGTCAGGATGGTTAATAGTAAAAAAGAAAGATGCTTGTCCATAAAAGGAACACATAGATGGGTTGGTCGGATGGTGAGAGCAGTGGTTGATGTTATTGAACCCTGATAAGTATCAAGTGATGCACTGTGGAAGATAAGCAGAGTGATGGATTATTTAATGAATGGCAGGACACTGGGAAGCTCAGAAGAACAGATGGATCTTGGGGAACATATTCGCAGATTCCTGAAGACTGCACAACACGTGAATAGGATAGGTAAGGAGGCATTTGGGACGTTTGCTTTTATCAGTCATGATGCGGATTAGAAAAGCAAGGAGATAATATTTGAGTTTTACAGAGCGCTGGTTAGGCCACAGCTGGAGTACAGTGTGCATTTCTGGTATCCTTACTCTCGGAAGGACGCAATGCGACTCGAAGGGGTACAGAGGAGGTTGGCATGTATGTTGCCTGGGATGCAGTGGAAGAAGGGAAAGGGTTAATGAATTTTGTACCTGGAATACATCACAAACATAACCCTTCCTCATGGCTGATCTCCCCAGGCGTATACTGCTCCTGGCATCAATATAAATTGTTTATCCATGGTTTTCTTACCTGTTCATTTATTTCATCCTTTAACTTTTATTTCCATAAAGACAGATAGTTAAATGTGAATGCTATTTTGCACACATTGCAAACCTTACCCGTTTGTACTAGCTAAACATAGTTGAACAGCTGCAGATGGTAAAGTTCGATGACGGCCGTTTGAAAGGAAGACTCCCGCTGGGACAGCCGCAACTGCACGAGTTACTTCAAGGGAAAAGCTGCCGACGCCGCCGGAAGGACTGTTAAACCAAAGACTGATTCGTGACCAGAGGTTACCAGATGCACTGTGATTCGTGACCAGAGGCTCCCAGATGCACTGTGATTCGTGACCAGACCAGTGTTGGCGTCGTGACTGGTACTGGGATCCATAATCTATAAATATCCACACTTCGTTGTATTCGGGGAGAAGCCAGGCAGACCGCTTTTTAGGTAACCTGCTTCTCCCAAAAGCTTTTGTAATAAAGCCACTGTACTTTGACTAACGAACAGTCTCAGAGGTATCTTTTTACCTACTACACAGTACTTGAGTGACAAGAAGACACGACATATGCTTGGAGTGATACATTTAGAGCAGAAAAGGCAAATGAGGGACACGGAAGCATAGAACGATTTTTTAAAAAATTGAAGCAGGTATTATGGTTCAGGTCAGAAACTCCATAGTGTTTTATGGAGCCCGCCTGTATCTTAAGCTTTCATCTTGAATTTTGCTTGCATTTTGCTTGGATAAGCATGATATGTTTCACTTCAGGTATGATACAAATAACCACGCAAGAGCTTTTATCAAACAGAATTTAAGTAAGAATATAGTTAAAATGTACAGTAAGAATATTAGCTGCAACTTTTATCAATTACAACCAACAGAACAAACACAATAATGAATAACCTTTAACATATATATATATATATATATATATATATATATATATATATATATATATATATCTAAGATGTCCCAATCAAAGAAAAAACCCTTGCCGTCGACAGAAAACTTTCCATATGTTGAACACAGCAAACGCTAATGCACACGTGATACTGCAACCGAGCCCTTTGGGTTGGAAATTGAAAACTCTCAGTCTTGCAAGCTCTAACAGTCCTTTTAATACACTCACAGGAGTTTGAAGTCAGAACAGCTTCCCAGGATACGAGAGAGACTCTCGGCAAGCCACCAACAGCAGATCATTTTCTTCAGGAACGCAAGATGAATTGCTTTTACTAACCAGCCACATTTGCAGAACCAGGGAGAGAGAAAGAGAAAGAGATTTTTTTCAGCCTGATGCCCCATACAGAACTAAAACAGCATCTCAAAACTGAAAATGAAAGAGCTTCTCTCACCTGATCTGCCAATCATTCTTCCTCCTAACAGTGAGGAGTCATAAAAGATAGCAATGTAAAAATAAGCAGCCCCCATTTAAGCTATTTGTGGAGCAATAAAATAACTCACCGTAGACAGCTCGGCAAATATGACATCAGCTGAGGCTGTGAGCTGCACAGGACATGATATTAAAAAAATCTCTTCAAGATTTACCAATGTCACACAGGAGTAGGCCATTCAGCCCTTTGTGCCTGCTCCACCAATAATTTTGATAATGGCTGATTATCACAATCAATATCCTGATCCCGCCTTCCCCCCATATACCTTGATCCCTTTAGCTTCGAGAGCTATATGTAATTTATTCGTGATATTACCCAATCTTTAGCTACAAAAACTTTCTGCGGTAATGAATTCCACATATTGACCACTCTATGGGTGGAGGAATTTCTCCTCACCTCAGTCCCAAAAGGTTTACTCTCTATCGTCAAACTATGACCCCTCGTTCTGGACACCCCACATTGGGGATATTCTTTCTGAATTTCCCCTGTCTCACCCTATTAGAATTTTATACGTTGCTGTGAGATCCCCTCTCACTCTTCTCAACAATAATAAATAAAATGCTATCCAATGTAATCTCTCATCATATGCATTATCTCCCGTCCCAGTAATGAAGCTGGTAAACATTCGCTGCATTGTAGGAAAGACATCCTTCATAGATAGGGACACCAAAACTGCACACAATACTTGGGGTGTGGCCTCAGCAATGCCCTCTTTAATTGTAGTAAAACGTCCCGTTTGCCATGTTCAAATCCTCTTGCTATGAAGGCTAACCCACAATTTGCCTTCCTAACTGCCTGCTGTCCCTGCATGCTTACTTTCAGCGACTGACGAACAAGGACAACAAGGCCTCACTGACGAGCCTCCTCTCTCAATGTACACGCATTTAAATAACATGATTGAGGTTTATAAGTTTTATGGACAGGATGCACAAGAAGCAATTCATTCACCAATCCTGGAATCGATTCTTGGTACATGGAACCATGAGTCAGTAAAGCTAATCACTGTGCCACCATGCGCATCATAGGCATGGGGTTGAGGGGCACTGTGGGCAGGGTGCACAAAACTGATTGTTAGGCAGTTCGAGTAATGGTTTAATTCTCCAGCTGGAGCGATTAATCCTGATAAATCTAGTGTTGGGGTAGGGACTCTATTAAAGCAGCCCGAGAACTCCTTTGGCTTTCCAGGCAGAGGTAGCGAGCATACAATCAATTAGGTTATCTGAAAGATTTATCCATCCGTTTGTTTACTTTTTCAGCTGAGATTAAAGTACGTAATTCTGGTCAGATCATTTGCTCTCGGTGTAGGGCTATGTAGACGGAGCAGAGGACATTTACCCAAAAAGTGTAAGGGTTGAGTCCAGTGATGGATTAACCATTAGGCTGAGTAGGCTTAAGCCGAGGGGCCCGAAAGCGAGGGAATCCCCTACGCTTCCGGAGACCATATCCCTCTATTCCCATCTCATTCCTGGACTTGTCAAGACGCCCCTTAAAAGTCACTACCGTATCCGCTTCCACTATCTGCCCCGGCAACAATTTCCAGGCACCCACCATACTCTGTGTAGAAAATCTGCCTCGTACGTCTCTTTTAAACCTTGCCCCTCGCACCTTAAACCTATGCCCCCTAGTAACTGACTCTTCCACACATGGAAAAAGCTTCTGACTACCCAATCTGTCCATGCCTCTCATAATCTTTTAGACTTCTATCAGGTCGCTCCGCAACCTCCGTTGCTCCAGTGAGAACAAACCAAGTTTCTCCAACCTCTCCTCATAGCTAATGCCCTCCATACCAGGCAACATCCTGGTAAATCTTTTCTGTACCCTCGCCAAAGCCTCCACATCCTTCTGGTAGTGTGGCGACCAGAATTGAACACTATATTCCAAGTGCGGCCTCACTAAGATTCGATAAAACGTCAACATAACTTACCAATTTTTAAACTCAGTACGCCGGCTGATGAATGCAAGCATGCCGAATGCCTTCTTGACTACATTCTCCACCTGCATTGCCACTTTCAGTGACCTGTGTACCTGTACACCCAGATCGCTTTGCCTATCAATATTCCTAAGGGTTTTGTCGTTTACTGTATATTTCCTACCTGTATTCGACTGTCCAAAATGCATTACCTCACATTTGTCCAGATTAAACTGCATCTGCCATCTCTCCGCCCAAGGCTCCAACTGATCTATATCCTGCTGTATCCTCTGATGGTCCTCATCCCAATCCGCAAATCCACCTACCTTTGTGTCGTCCGCAAAATTACGAATCAATCTAGTTACATTTTCCTCCAAATCATTTATATATATTACAAACAGCAAAGGTCCCAGCACTGATCCCTGAGGAACACCATTTGTCACAGCCCTCCATTCAGAAATGCACCCTTCCACTGCAACCCTCTGTCTTCTTTGACAGAGCCAGTTTTGGATCCACCTTGCTAGCTCACCTCTGATCCCATGCGACTTCAACTTCTGCAGCAGTCTGCCATGAGGGACCTTGTCAAAGGCCTTACTGAAGTTCATGTAGACAATATCTACTTCCCTCCCATCATCAATCATTTTCGTCACTTCGTCAAAAAACTCGATCACGTTCGTGAGACACGACCTCCCCTTCACAAAACCATGTTGCCTCTCACTAATATGTCCACTTATTTCCAAGTGGGAATAAATCCTGTCTCGAAGAATCCTCTCCAATAATTTCCTACCACTGAAGTAAGGCTCACCGGCCTGTAATAACCTGGATTATTCTTGCTACCCTTCTTAAACAAAGGAACAACATTGGCTATTCTCCAATCCTCTGGGACCTCCCCTGTGCTCCGCAGTGTTCCGCAGTGCTCCGAAAGCTTATGGTATTTGCTACCAAATAAACCTGTTGGACTTTAACCTGGTGTTGTGAGACTTCTTACTGTACCTCCCCTGTAGCCAGTGAGGATACAAAGATTTCTCTCAAGGCCCCAACAATTTCCTCCCTTGCCTCCCTCAGTATTCTGGGGTATATCCCATCAGGCCTTGGGGACTTGTCTACCTTAATGTTTCTCAAGAACCCCAATACCTCCTCCTTTTTGATCTCAACATGACTCAAACTATCTATGCATCCTTTCCCAGACTCATCATCCACCAAGTCCTTCTCTTTGGTGAATACTGACGCAAAGTACGAATTTAATACCTCGCCCATTTCCTCTGGCTCCACGCATAGATTCCCTCCCTTGTCCTTGAGTGGGCCAACCCACTCCCTGGCTACCCTCTTGCTCTTTATATATGTATAAAAAGCCTTGGGATTTTCCTTACTCCTGCTGGCCAATGCTTTTTCATGACCCCTTTTAGCCCTTCTTACTCCTTGCTTAAGTTTATTTCTACTTTCCTTGTATTCCACGCTTGCTTTCTGTGTTCCCAGCCTCCTTGCTTTGACAAATGCTTCCTTTTTCTCCTTGAAATGTGACAATGTATGTGTTTTCCGAATGTTGTATTCGATTCATAGAGCGGGAAAATGAAGAACTACGAAGCGTTAAAGACTGAAAGATTGCAGCAAGGCACACAGACTTGGACCTGCGTTTTTTTCGTGAATGAACATCAATGCAGAGGAAAGTTATCAAAGTATAATCAGAGATCTCGATGTGAGTTGAGATTATTGGGCTTTCGAATTTTTCGGTGTTTTCCACGTGAGGATTTACAGTTTGCTGACCATGTTTAATATTTTTTACGTTTTACAATCTTAATATCGAAATTCTTTGGGGACGCTATTTGAATTCCCGAGTCTGGTATCGGTCTGGGAATGAACACGTGTGAAATAATTGGTCTCATTCTCTCACTGCCAAGGGACTTTCAATGGGGCAGATTTCCCAGTCTGGCCTCAGTCTGTGACAGGATAGTCAGCTTCAGTGTAATGTGAGGTTATTTAGAAAATAGAAAAAATACAGCGCAAACAGACACTTCGGCCCACAAGTTGAGGCGGTCGTGTCCCTACCTACCTAGGCTAATATATAGGCTTACCTATAACCCACAATCCTATTAAGTCCCATGTACTCAACCACAAGTCTCTTAAAATACCCTATCGAGTTTGCCTCCACCACCACTGACGGCAGCCGATTCCACTCACCCACCACCCTCTGAGTGAAAAACTTATCGCTGACCTCTCCTCTGTACCTACTCCCCAGCACCTTAAACCTGTGTCCTCTTGTCGCAGCCATTTCAGCCCTGGGAAAAAGCCTCGAAAATCCTCCCGATCTATACCTCTCAACATCTTGTACACCTCTATCAGGTCACCTCTCATCCTTCGTCTCTCCAAGGAGACCATTTATCAGCAATAAATACAGAATTCACTGCCAGATGGAGTGTGTAATGTGGAGAGGGCATAAGTTTAAGATAAGAGGGGAAATAATTAATGGAAACCTGAGGAGCAACTTTTTTACACGAGGGTGGTACGTATGTGGAATGAGTTGCCCGAGCAAATGTTAGAGGTAGGGACATTGACTACATTTAAAAGGCATTTCAACAGATACATAGGTAGGATCAGGTTTAGCGGGATATGGGCGAAATGCAGGCAAATGCGCTTAGGTTAGATGGATATTTTGATCGGCATGGATCAGTTTGGAGCGAAGTGCTTTTCTCTGTGTTGTAGATTCTATGATTCTAAGTTTCTATGTAGATTTGGACAAATACTATCAGTGTTGTAGCCGTTCAAAATATCATAAGGAATATGAGCAGGAGTCTGCCAATCTGCCGGTCCAGCCAGTTTAATCATGACTCATGCGGGATCTGTTGTAACAGTTTTGAATGCGCTCAGTGCCATCCAGTCTACTGGCACGCTGCAGTGTTGATGCAACAGCCTAATTGTTTCTAATGGTTAGAATGTTGTTTTGATCTGAACGAATCCCTTGGAATGTTTTCAGAATGGGTTTCATTGTGATTAGTGGAAGGCATGGTCATCTGACGGAGGAAGCTGGGTTTTGTTCCACAGAATATTCAAGGTGAGACGTGTCTTGAAGCTGAGAGAGACCACAGTATTTTCCTGTCTCTGGAGTTGGAGTTTATGTTCTTTGTATGGCTGTTTTTTGAAAGAGTCAGAGATTAAGGTTACTTCTCTGATGTTTGGTGGCACTGAGGATATAAACCTCATGGGGAATTGCTGCTTTGAATTTCTGTCCATAGGTGTTGCAAAGTTGAAAATCCTGCATCACGTGAGCATTTCGTGCTAACATCGCCCGAAGAAGGCTGGCGGTCTGTGGGGTGGCTTTACCGTAGAACAGCATAGTGAAGTACCTGTTAAAGGACTATACTGTGTTATGTTGTACTCTTGCAATTAGTAAAAGTTATGGTAATTCTTTTTGTTTCAATTTAACTATGTTCTTAAATAAAGTTTCTTTGTTAAAAGCATCCCAGTGGGTCAATTGATTCATGCCTGAAGTGAAAACCTTATGCTCACCAATGCCAAAAATCAAATGTAAAACTTAGGTTCTCGGCTCACTTCACAAAACATCCTGGAATTTCTAGTCTGGTTCTTCGCACTTCAGAAATCACTTCAATTTTCCATCATTCTCTGACACTCGTCGTCATATGTCCCTGACCCACTGAAACATCTGAAAGGGCACATCTGTTCTGGACGCATTTTCCCCATCCCACCCTCCACCAAAATCTCAATCGCCTCCCTGACTACTTCCCTCACTTCGCCCAACCATCACATCGCCTGTTCAAAATCATCATCTTTGATTTCCATATCTCCCACTTCACCTGTCCAGCTCCACGTGTCGAGATTGTCGATTCCAAACATTTCCAACACTGCTCCTGCCGACTTAACTCCACTTTGCTGCCTCTCCACTCGCCCCCAGCGCAACTTCAGACAGGTACCACCTTCAACTCAACTTCAGGATTCCCTTATTCACACCGTTACCCCCGTCTGCATCCTGTTTCTACAAAACATTTTCCCTGACTTCAGTACCACCTCCATTTTCCACCTCTCACATTTCCAACTCTTCCATCGCTTTTATTCCCGTCTCCATAAGTCCACAATCACTCAGACATTCCCCAGTTCAATCGTACCAATCACTCCCAGAACAACTCCCTACCAAAACCCTCCCATTTCTGGGCTTCATCAGACACAACGCTGACCTCCCTCAAGTTTGGTGGCACTGAGGATATCAACGTCATGGGAAAATGCTGCTTTGGATTTCTGGCCATCGGTGTAGCAAAGTTGAAAATCCAGCATCACGTGAGCGTTCTTGTTCCACTTTCCTCCTACTAATCTGCAAATAGCAATTCAATCATCCCCGTGACTCTCCATATCTACCAACCCCCACTGCTTCATAACTACAAGTAGTCTATCAACCCCTCCAAATGATCACATGTCAACCCACAAAGTTCTTGACCAAACCCTCTGTTTACGGGGTATTTTCAGAGATTAGGGCCGTGATTCTCCCATTGCGACCCGCAATTTTTCTGTCGGGTCGCGGCGGGACACGCGTATCTGCGGCCTTGAAAAGGGATTCACGCCTACGCCTGGATTGCATGTGCATCTTCCAGCGAAATGTCTGCAGTCAGACAACCCTGGAAACTGGCTGGAAGGCAGGTAAGTAACTTAAATCTGTTTTTAAATCTGTTATAAATATGCATATTAGGTCATTATCGGGACCTTTCAGATCCCGATCCAATCTCCCACCCCGCCAGGAGTACTTAATTCTGGCGAGCAATCGAGTAATTCCGCACATTCGGGAAGTAGCGGGAGACCCCGCTGAAATGAAGGGGGGGGGGCATTCGGGCCCCCCAGGAGATCGGCTGTGGGCTGGGGGGTGCCCGCGGTGCATGGACACCTTGGCAGTGCCAGCCTGTACCCCCGGCACCGCCCAAGGCGCAAAGTGCCCATGCCCAGGTGGCACCTTGGCACTGCCCACCGGGCATCGGGCAATGCCAAGGAGGCCTGGCATATTATGGGCGGGACCGAGGGCGATAGGTGGGGTAGGGTTCCCGCTGCCGCTCTGCAGACAGGATCAGTCGGGGCTGGAGACAGCCAGCGATTTGGGGGGTCTGAAGCGGAGATTGGTCTGCCAGGGGGGTGGCTGCCTCTGGGGTGTCTGACCCCGGGGGGGGGAGGTGATCAGCGGGGGAGGTGTCTGCCAGGTTGAGGGAGGTAGGGGGATCGCCACTGCTGGGGTGGGGGGGGGGGGTGGGGCCTGGACATTGGGGCGCTCCAGGACGGGTGTGGTGGGGAGCGGGGGGGGGTGATCAGCGGGGGAGGTGTCTGCCAGGTTGAGAGAGGTAGGGGTATCGCCACTGCTGTGGGGTAGGGCCTGGGCATTGGGGCGCTCCAAGACAGGTGTGGTGTGGGGAGGGGGGGAGGGGGAGTCAGGGCTGGCCAACGAATTCACGACTGGGTCCTGTTCAGTGCACAGAGTGTGGAGATTCAGGTGAGAATCTGAACTGACAGAAAAGTCGGGATTTAGAACAGTGTTTCCGCCAATTCAGCACTTTTGGGAGAATCGTCCCCTATCTATCACCAAAGACATTAGCCAATACAAAGACGCAGAAAGTCAGTGTCCCATTTAAAAACGTATCTTTATTTGACCAGTGGTCTGAGGGAGAGATTAGCATTAGAAGCCCAAAGCCTCTCCGGAAGAGAAGGCCCTGACATTCCAATACTACTCTGAGGTTACAATGCATCCCTCAGAACACTTATAGATTCCTCTTGTTCTCTTTTCCCGCCTTCCAGGTAGGTGTGAACCAGTCATTATTATTACAATCAATCATTGTTAACAGTTTTGGTATATCTTAGCCAAGTATATTCTACCCACTGACATCATGGGATTTCATTGGTTCATACAATCTGAATGCTCTTCCCACTGTCGCTAAGAAACCCCAGATACTTCGATACAAAGGTCAAAGTTCCAACTCTCAGTTCTGCCAATGGCCGAACCAGATGTTTAAAGTTCTCACGCCTGAGAAGCACTGTCTTCTCTGGTCAACTTGAACAGCCGTATTCATATTGCGGCTTTCAGAATCATACCGTCCTTAACCTTTGCTGATAAAACAATACACATTCTGTGGTTTCATTGTTTCAATGAATGCCGTTTGTCACACTAAGTCTTCATCTCATCATGCGGTGCGGTAACCTGTCTTTTAAAATACAACTGAATAAATTTTAAAATCCAAAATATATGTTTAAATCAGAAATACGCGTTCAAATCTCTTACTTGTTTAAATCTCTTACTGTGTTCATGCTGCCTTCATGCAGATAATTCCCCTGTTAGACTGTGAGTCTGATCTGAGGTCATTTCATTCAGTGCTGGTGATTTATTAATGTCCTAAATCCCGAATTGTTCGAAATTTCTCGAAACTATTTTGAATTTCTACAACACCCGTAACATCTCCTTAACAGCAACCTTTCATTCCACCACTTACTTTGTCACTCTGCTGTCCACATATATTCCAGGACCTCCCCACACTACCGCACCTATAGTCCCCGCCTTTCACACTATCAAATCCTCGACACATTTTCTATCATACCGGTGCCCATTCAATTATATCGTTATCCCCTTTCTCCACCTCTGCAACCAGCACTATGGCCACCTCTACACTCCACTGCTATCCTCCACTCATTATGCAACATCCATCCCAGCTCTATTGTTCTGTGATACTGTTTCTCAGGCTCTTCGTACAACCCGCATCTGATCATTGCCACCAACAAATTATGAATTTGCTCAGGAATCTCTGTTCTTATTAAAACGTTCACATTTCCATTCGCCACTCTGTTGCCGTCTCGTTCATTTCTGCCCATCTAGTTTATTTCGGTGATTACTGATTACAGCTAAGGCTGTTCATCGTTTGCCATGTGTGAGAGACCAAAACTTCAATCACCTATTTCCACCTCCCTCACACTTCCATCCTCCAACCCTCATCAATTGATGACTCTCTCTCTGTGGCAATGTTTCCAGCCAAACTGATCCCCCTTATTTCAATGCCATCTATTCACCTAGTCAGCCTCGCTGCATTTCCACCCACATTTAACATAAAAAGCAAAACATAAACTGAAGCATAATTTAAAAGCAAAATACTGCGGATTCTGGAACATATAATAAAAACAGAAAATGCGAGAAAATCTCAGCAGGTCTGACAGCATCTGGACAGAGAGAATAGAGCTCTGTCAATGAGTCCGCAAGATTCGAAACAATCACCCTATTCTCTCTCCACAGATGCTGTCAGGTCTGCTGAAATTTTCCAGCATTTCTTATAGACTGCAACATGCTGGTTCAATCTGCTCATCTGAAATTCCTCTTTCTGCTGTTTTACGTCTCTCTTTTGAATAAAGTATTGACTTCAAACTTAACAGATACTATTAAACAAAGATAGAACAATCTGTTGAAAGTAGAAGTTATTTCAACTCTGATTAACACATTATATTTCAGGTATAAAGTGGACTAGCGATTTGTTAAATTACCACGGGCACCGAATTACATATTAAGGAAGTCCTGAAATAGTGAAGAGGATTAATCACCACATGGATGTAAATTGGGTGAAATGTGTCGACTGCTTTAGAGGAAACAAACATATCTCTAGTTGGCAGTCCACATGGACAATTACACTTCTGACATTGTTTTGAAACTAGCTTGAAAAATTAGTCTGCTTTTATAAATTTATAACATGTATTTACCATCTATTTCATTGCTGTGATAGTAAATTTAATGTTGAGCTACGTTTTCAGACACAGTGGATTTTAATCACGCATTTAAAATATTTTGATACTGTGCTGATTGGATTCGATGATTTTGATCTAGTTTTACTGTGACAATGAGAATGGGAGTTTGTCTTCACTGATGTTCCCTCTCCCCATTTTTAATTGATTTCCAAATCTGTGCAAAGGGATACGTGAGCACATTGAGTAGAATGTTTCGGAACTTTCGCTGGGTTATTGTGTAAATAGCTGTGTTAGTGCAGGAGCTCAGAAGCTGCAGCATAATTCCAGCCTCTTGGAACATGGGGAAAGCATTTAATATAGATCTGCGATTGAAGGCTGCTACAATTCTGTAATATAAAAAATATATAACTGCTGTAATCCAGAGCAGGATAAAACTACTGGATATTGCAAATAATAACACAATGGATGTTCTGCGATTGATCAGCTCAGGGTCCTTTTCATGCCCGTCATTGCTGTGATGCCGGAGGCTCACTCTGCCACGATTGGCTATTAAAATGCGTTTGACCGTGACAGTGTTAAATACCAAAATCAGTAAGAATGGAAATACTGGGGTTAACATCTGCTCAATCCAAGAGAATGCCATCCAAGTGGGTAAAATATAAAAAAATGGTGATAATAAGCAACCGTGCTCTCTCCTGCTATAATAGGAAGAATAAGCGAATGGCCAGGGAATGTTCTTTAAACAGAACAGCAAACTCACAATGCTGATAACCACAGCAGCAGTTTTCTCGGTGCAGTATTTCATTTTCAGCTTCTGGTAGCAAATAGCCACAAGGCGATCAAAGGTAAAAGAGACCGTCAACCAAACAGAAATGTCAATGGCAGCCGGGGACATGTAGAGAATGAATCTGCAAATGGGAGTGTCGAGCAGGAAGGTGTCATACAAATACATTGTAGCAATGCGGTGTAAGATTACATTGCAGACAATGACCATGAGATCCGCTGTCGCCATCGCCACCAGGTAACGGGTGATGCATTTCGACAGGCCACAGTTTTTGATCGACAGGATGGCGATTGTTACGAGGTTCACTGTGAGAAATAGAATAGAAAACAGTAATATATTGGGCCGATAATAATGGTGAACTGACATTACAATAACTGGTCGAAGCTAAAATTAAAGCAATCTGCATGAATCACTTTCATTTGAAGTTAAGTGTACTGGAATCCCCACTCCTGGCGTTCTATGTTAATATCCTGACTATCCAGTGCATGGTGTTGGAATACATTGTGATGTCTCATCCTGCAGCTGCAATGCTATGTGTGAGCCTATAGATGGCGACCTCTCGCTATTTCAAATGGTTAAAATAAAACTGAGCAAAACGCCCAGCTGGAGAGGTGGGAATCTCCAGGATCAACGGGCTGAGGGAGTAAACACTGCCAATGATGAACAGAACAGCAGGGAACAAGGCAACTATGATATAAGCAGCAGGGAAGAAGTTACCCACCAGGATAAACGATAAGAAACTGAGGTGAAAGCAGCAGAACGAAAACACTGCACTACATTATAAAGACAGTCTATCATTGAAAATGAAGCTGGTAGGTGGCAATAACGTGCCAAGGGAGGAGGAAAAGATACTTCAAAAATTTAAAAATATAACTATTCAGAAGAAAACTTTAATATCAAAATGTAAAAGGGCAAGGAAGGAAAGCAACATTAAACTATAACACAGTAGGGAAGACAACAGCAGAAGTACGAAGGGATGAATTGACAAAATATCTACGTGAAGACCATTCTACAGCAGATGCTTATTCTTATATTCAAATAAACAAGGTTAAAGAACAATAACACGTTTCACTCAGAATCACAGCCAAACGTAATATATTTAGCCGGTACAGAAAATAAACCAGAAGCAAGTTCAAAACTTCAAGAGGTCAAAGTAACTTACCAGGTACTCCGACAGTTGCGAGTATCGGATAGTATACAGCTGCTGCGTCTGAAATTGGTGTCCAACGCATTTTCCGTGCGTTAAGGATCCGTGCTAGAGTCCTCCTGGACACTGAGAGAGTGAAGGGAAATGAAGGGTTTATTTATCGTGAAATAGCTGCTTGGTGATGATAAATAGACACATCCCCAATGATATTAGTCACAGTTTGGTTAACAAACTAGCTGCTGACACCAGCTGTTCTCTCTCTGTCGATCTCATTAGGGATTGTAGCTAAACATATGAATCTTTTGGGGATGCGGTTCATGTTGACTGTAAGCCAACTGTGCAATGTTGGTGATTTCTAAACCAAGCCCTTCACCACGGATTTTACATTTGAAAACTGGACACTGCTTTCGCTTCCCTTGACCAATCCCCTCGCTGACAAATTTCCCTTCACAGTCCTTGTTCTTTTTAACGATCCCTCATCTCGATTTTCATTATTTTCGCAAATTCTCTTCATCTGCTCCCTCGCCATCTTTTCTTCCCAAATTACTCTTTCTGATTCTGTCTCTCTTCCATTTCAAACGAATTTCACCATCCCATCTCTTCAATTGTGCGCCATTCTTTGCGTCTTTATCATTTATCTGTGAGTCTGATTCCCCACATCTCTCATCTTGTCACTCCTGCTCACTCCAACACAGCTGCGAAGACAAGTGGTGAGGGTGGCACAAAGAGTTTAGAGACGGATATAGAGCGGATGTGTGAGTGGGAAAAAGCTTGGCAGTTGGTTGTAATGTCGCAAAATGTGATGTTATACATATTGGTGGGAAGATAAATGAGCAGAAGATGTTTAAAATGGAGATGTCTGCAGTCCTGCCGCACAGAAATATTTAGGGTACTCGTGCATAAATCACAAAAAGCCGGTTCAGTCGGTAATAGGTAAAGCAAAGTAAATGTTAATCTTGTTTCAGAAGGAATAGAAACATAGAAACATAGAAAAACTACAGCACAACACAGGCCCTTCGGCCCACAAGTTGTGCCGAACACATCACTACCTTCTAGATCTACCTATAACCCTCCATCCTATTAAGTTCCATGTACTCATCCAGGAGTATCTTAAAAGATCCTATTGAGTTCGACTCCACCACCACTGACGGCAGCCGATTCCACTCGCCCACCATCCTCTGTGTGAAAAACTTACCCCTAACATCTCCCCTGTACCTACCGCCCAGCACCTTAAACCTGTGTCCTCTCGTAGCAGACCATTCCACTCTGGGAAAAAGCCTCTGAGAGTCCACCCGATCTATGCCTCTCAACATCTTGTACACCTCTATTAGGTCTCCTCTCAGCCTTCGTCTCTCCAAGGAGAAAAGACCGAGCTCCCTCAGCCTATCCTCATAAGGCATGCCACTCAATCCAGGCAACATCCTTGTAAATCTCCTCTGCACCCTTACAATCATTTCCACATCCTTCCTATAGTGAGGCGACCAGAACTGAGCACAGTACTCCAAGTGGGGTCTGACGAGGGTCTTATATAGCTGCATCATTATCTCCGGACTCCTAAACTCAATCCCTCGATTTATAAAGGCCAGCACACCATACGCCTTCTTAACCACCTCCTCCACCTGCGGGGCCGATATTAGAGTCCTATGGACCCGGACCCCAATGTCCTCCTGATCCTCCACAGTACTAAGAGTCTTTCCCTTTATGTTGTACTCCTTCATCCCATTTGACCTGCCAAAATGGACCACGACGCATTTATCTGGGTTAAAGTCCTTCTGCCACTTCTCCGTCCAGTCTTGCATCCTATCTATGTCCCTCTGTAACTTCTGACATCCCTCCAGACTATCCACAACCCCACCAACCTTTGTGTCGTCGGCAAACTTACCAACCCATCCCTCCGCTTCCTCATCCAGGTCATTTATGAAAATGACAAGCAGCAAGGGTCCCAGAACAGATCCCTGGGGCACACCACTGGTGACCGACCTCCATTCAGAAAAAGACCCATCTATACCCACTCTCTGCCTCCTTTGGGCAAGCCAGTTCTGGATCCGCAGGGCAGCAGCCCCTTGGATCCCATGCCCTCTCACTTTTTCTAGAAGCCTTGCATGGGGGACGTTATCGAACGCCTTGCTAAAATCCATATAAACCACATCTACCGCCTTCCCTTCGTCAATGTGTTTAGTCACATTTTCGAAGAACTCCACCAGGCTCGTAAGGCACGATCTGCCCTTGACAAAGCCATGCTGAGTATTCTTGAGCATACTAAACCTCTCTAAATGCTCATATATCCTGTCCCTCAGGATCCTCTCCATCAGTTTACCAACCACTGAGGCTACACTCACCGGTCGGTAATTTTCTGGGCTATCCCTATTCCCCTTCTTGAAAATAGGAACCACATCCACAATCCTCCAATCCTCCGGCACCTCTCCCGTCTCCATCGACGACGCAAAGATCATCGCCAGAGGCTCTGCAATCTCTTCCCTCGCCTCCCACAGTAACCTGGGGTACATCCCATCCGGACCCGGAGACGTATCTATCTTGATGCCATTCAAAGATTCCAGCACAACCTCTTTCTTAAAATCCACATACTCAATCCTTTCAGTCCACCGCACGCCCGCAGTACATCCACCCAGGTCGTTCTCCTCTGTGAAAACCGAGGCAAAATACTCATTGTGCACCTCTGCCATTTCTACTGGTTCCGTACAGACTTTCTCGCCTTCACCTTTTACAGGCCCTATTCCATCACGTCTCATCCTTTTACTCTTCACATATTTATAGAACGCCTTAGGGTTCTCCTTAATCCTACCTGCCAGGGCCTTCTCGTGATCCCTTCTGGCTCTCCTAATTTCCTTCTTCAATCCCTTCCTACAAGCCGTATACTCATCTAGATCCCTACCTTCGCCAAGCTCTCTGAGCCTTTTGTACGTTTTCCTTTTCTTCTCGACTAGGTCCAGCACAGCTTTCGTGCACCACGGTTCCTTGAACCGACCAACACCTCCCTGTCTGCTCGGAATGTTGTCCTGTCGAACTCTAGACAGACATTCCTTGAAAAACTGCCACCTCTCTTCAGTACATTTCCCCGAGAATACCTCCTTCAAATTTAGTCCTCTAATTTGCTGTCGAATGTCTTCATATTTCCCCGTACTCCATATAAACACTTTCCTCGCTTGCTGGATCCTCTCTTTTTCCAATGCAAGCCTAAAGGAGATAGAGTTATGATCGCTATCCCCAAGATGCTCTCCCACTGAGAGATTTGAATACCTGTCCTGGTTCATTGGTTAGTATCAGATCAAGTACAGCCTCTACTCTTGTAGGCTTGTCCACATGCTGTGTCAGGAAACCCTCCTGAACACACCTAACGAACTCTTCCCCATCAAATCCCCTTACCCTAGGGATATTCCAATCTATGTTTGGGAAATTACAGTCTCCCATCACAACAACTCTGCTATTACTGCATCTCTCCAGGATCTGTTTCCCTATCTGCTCCTCCACCTCCCTGTTACTATTGGGCGGCCTATAGAAAACTTCCAGCAAAGTGACCGGCCCCTTCCCACTCTGAACTTCCACCCACAGAGACTCGGTGGACAATCCCTCCACAGCACACAACTTCTCTACATCTGTGACACTATCCCTGATCAGCAGTGCCACTCCACCCCCTCTCTTGCCTCCTTCCCTGTCCTTCCTGAAACATCTGAATTCCGGCACCTGGAGTATCCAGTCCTGTCCCTGAGACATCCAAGTCTCCGTAATGGCCACCACATCACACTTCCAGGCATCGATCACGCTCTGAGCTGATCCCCTTTATTCACCATACTCCTGGCATTAAAGTAAACACATCGGAATCCTTTGGCCTGAGCTCTCCCCTCCTCTATTCCCTGTCCATCCGCCCTCTTGCACTGCCTATAACCCTTCTCTGTTTGCGAGCTACCTTCCTCACTCTCAGACACCTCATTTTGATCCCCTCCCCCCAACCTATCTAGTTCAAACTCTCCCCAGTCGGCTTAGCCAGCCTTCCTGCCAGAATATTCGTTCCCCTGGGATTCAAGTGCCACCCGTCTTTTGTATACAGGTCACACCTGCCCCTGAAGATGTCCCAATGGTCCAGGACCCTGAATCCCTGCCCCCTGCACCAGTCCCTCAGCCACACATTCATCCTCCAGCTCACTCCATTCCTGTCCTCACCTTCCCGTGGCACAGAGCACACCAGGATTACGAGTTTTGACTCATGGCACTGGATGAAATGAAGTTCTAGGAAGTGCAAGGCCACAAGGAGATTTACAGAGACATGTTAGAATATTACTGCAATAATTCAGCCAAGCGCCAGTTTCCCATCACTAAAACCTTTATTGCACACCAATGAAAAAGACCACTCCTCCAGTTTACAGTCTGGGAGTCTTCACCACGGAACCTCCAACTCTGTTCCAGGTAAAGTTACTGGATTAAAATCCCCCGCTGGCTGCTTCCCACTGGCTGAGTCTCCACACGGCCAATAAGGCTGCACACACGCCACGAAACCCTAAGGTAGAACAGCCGATGTTCTCCTGTGCCCTTCGTGATCGTCACAACATCACCCCCCACGCCTCAGGTCAGTGCCTCTCCAGCACTTCCACTGACAAGAGATCCTTTCCATTGCTTGGTGATTGTACGGAGGTCCTTTATAGGTGGGGCTGGGTTATGTGTTGTAAACCGAAAAGGGGCATTCTTCATCAAAGAGAGAGAAACAGGGTTACTATGCAGATTCCTCCTAAAGTTCCACTTTAGTCTGGAGGCCCAATACTTCCACCCTCCATCTCTCAGTTCATAACTTCACTATCCAGGGGACCAAGTGCAGAGTTACTTTCAAGCTGAGCAGTGACACTGGCAGCGACAACCTTCTTGGCCAGTGCTGCGGGTGGATCCGAATGACAAGACCACACGGCACGCAAAAAGACGTGTTACCCCAGAGGAACTGATAATGGGATGTCAGATTCATACCATAGAACCGTGGTGTTGAAGGAGACCATTCGGCCCACCGAGCCTGCACCGACAACAATCCAACCCAGGGCCTATCTCTGTAACCCATGCATTTACCCTGCTCGTCTCCCTCACACGAGGGACAATTGAACATGGCCAATCAACCCAACCCGCACATCTTTGGACTGTGGGAGGAAACCAGAGCAGACAAGGGGTGAACGTGCAAACTCCACACAGACAGGCTGCCGAAGTCGGAACTGGATCTGGGACCCGGAACTGAGACAGCAGAGCGAAGCACTGTGCGACCATGCTGACCATATGAGACTACTATTCCCAAACTTGACGGGATGGATGGAGTCCCAAGAGGAAAAACAATTGAGAATCTTTGATTCTGTGAGGACAAAAACATTTTTTGCAATGTCTGAACTGGTTCATGTACGGAATTTAGGGGATGGACCCGATGGGTCCCTCGTATCGTTATGGAGAAAGCAGGACCAGAATCGAACCAGATCAAAGCTCATTCTCAAACACTGAAGAAGCACTTAGTCCAGGTACATGAGCCCAGGCCCTGCAGGGCCACTCTCATGGGTGCACGAAAGCTAAGGGTGAGAACTTTTGATTTTCCCAATGATGGATACATTTTTAAACAAGTCTGTCATGTCAGAATCAAGACCATGCCACCAGATGGAGCATCTTCCTTCTTGATGCTCCCTTTATGTAGCCTCGTTGATATTGGGCACCATCCTGGGGCTGGAACAATTTATTTGGACCCCTAAAACATGTTTGCATCCTCGACACTAAGACCAGCTGTCTCAAAGAAATAGGGCTTTATTTCTTCAGAGGGTTGTCCTTGGAATGCACTGTCTAACATCGTGTGCCTCATCTTGGATTCGGTTGGATCTTTTTTGTGTTCAGACTTTTATCTGCCTTGTGGGCAATTGACAATGTCTCCACACGTTCACGTCATCGCAACCTCTACGAATGGTGGTAAATACGCCAGGGTTGTGGGCAACGGGATGTGACTCAGTGTGTTCGCATTAGCCATTCGAGTCCCAGGGCAATGCTCCAGAGGGTATTAATCGCCCGCCAGTCACAAGGCCCAACGCTGGATCCGAATGTGAATTACAGTAGAAGGGGCGGAGACAGAGATGATGGATCATTTAAAAAGAGAAGACAAAATTTAGAGAGCAGGTTATCAATAAGGGAAATGTAATCAGAGAGCGGCAGGAGAGAACAGAGTTTCCTAAGAATGCAGAAGCAAATAATTATGGAGAGAACAAAAAAAAAGTGGAATAGGTAGAACTAAATGAAATATAAATAAATAGCCCAGAAATGATAGCCGTTATACAGACATGGATTTAAGATGACTAAGACTGGGACTTGAATATTCAAGCATAGGTTGCATTTAGGATGGACCGGAAAACTGGAGGGCTCATTCTGTAAAATAAAAATATCATTGCTAAAATCGAGAGAACTGATCACAGTTTTGGAAATTAGGAACTCAAATCAGTTTCGGTATCGCTGTGAAATACTAAATGTAAGAATTCACTTGTGGAGGTGGTTTCAAGGTCTGCTAACAGTATTCACAGAATAGGGGGGACTATACGCAAATAAAATCAACTGGATAAAAAGTTAAAAGGTATAACACAGAGATGAAGTGGCAGATATTTGGAAAAATATGTCACAATATTGTGAATATATACATTCCAGCCAGGTAAAGCGAATCTGAGACTAACTGTGGCTAACTATTGAACTTAACTAGAGAATCAGATTGAAAGAAACGTCTTATCATTCAGAAAACATGAGTGCCAGGTGAGAAGATTTGGCAACATATGAAAAACAGCAAAGAACATCTGAAAAATTAATAAGGAAGGAGAAATCAGAGTGCCGGAGATAAACATCAGAACATAAGAACTAGGGACAGGAGTAGGTCATCTGGCCCCTGGAGCCTGCTCCGTCATTCAATAAGATCATGGCTGATCTTTTAGTGGGATCACCTCCACTTACGGGCCTGCTCACTACAACCCTCATTCCTTTACTGTTCAAAAATTTATCTATCCTTGTCTTAAAAATATTTAATGAGGTAGTCTCAACTGTGTCACTGGGCATGGAAGTTCACAGATTTGCAACCCTTGGGTGAAGAAGTTCCTCCTCAACTCAGTCCGAAATATGTTTCCCCTTATTTTGAGGCCATGCCCCCAGTTGTAATTTCGCCTGCCAGAGTAAACAATTTCCATGCATCTGCCTTATCTATTCTCTTCATAACCTTATATGTTTCCATAACATTTCCCCTCATTCGTCTGAATCCCAGTGAGTATAAAGAACAAGAACAAAGAAAATTACAGCACAGGAACAGGCTCTTCGGCGCTCCAAGCCTGCAAAGACCATGTTGCCCAACGGAACTAAAACCCCCTAAACTTCTGTGGACCATATCCGTCCATTCCCACCTTATTCATGTATTTGTCAAGAAGCAACTTAAAAGTTACGATCGTATCTGCTGCCACTACTTCCCCCGTCAGCGAGTTCCAGGCACCCACCACCCTCGGTGTAAAATACTTGCCTCATACATCCCCTTTAAACCTTGCACCTCGCACCTTAAACATATGCCCCCTAGTAATTGACTCTTCCACCCTGGGAAAAAGCTTCTGACTATCCACTCTTTCCAAGATCTCGTAATCTAGTAGACATCTCTCAGGTTGCCCCTCAAACTCCGTCGTTCCAGTAAATGGTCCCAGTCTACTCAATCTCTCCTCATAAGACAGCCCTCTCAATTCCAGAATCAACCTAGTGAATCTCCTCTGCACCCCTCCAATGTTAGTGTATCCTTTCTCAAGTTAGGAGACCAAAAATGTACACAGTACTCCAGGTGTGGCCTCACCAGCACCAACAGAACCTGGCTGTTTTTTTTTAACTCCATCCCTCCAGCAATGAAGGACAACATTCCTTTTGCCTTCTTAATTACCTGCTACACTTGCAAACCACCTTTTTTGTGATTCATGCTCAAGGAAACTAAAGTCCCTCTGCACAGCAGCATCCTGCAATTGTTTACCATTTAAATAATAGGCAATTTTGCTGTTATGAATACCGAAATGGATGACCTCACATTGACCAACATTATACTCCATCTGCCTGACTTCGGCCCACTCACTTAGACTGTCACTATCCCTTTGCAGACTTTCAGTGTGCTCTGTACACTTTGCTCTGCTACTCATTTTAGTGTTGTTTGCGAATTTTGACACACTGCACTTGGTTCCCAACTCGAAGCAATCTATGTCAATCGTAAACAATTGCGGTCCCGACACTGATCCCTGAGGCACACCACTCATCACTGATCGCCAATCAAAAAAGCACCCATTTAACCTTGCTCTTTGCTTCCTGTTAGTTAAACAATCCTCTATTCATGCTAATACATTACCCGTAACACCGTGCACTTTTGTCTTATGCAGCAGACTTTGGTACGGCGCCTTGCCAAATGCCTTCTGGAATTCAAATGCACCTCATCCACAGGTTCCCCATTGTTCACTGCACTCTTAATATTCTCAAAGAATTCCACCAAATTAGACCAACATGACCTGCCCTTCATGAACACATGTTGCGTCTTCCCATTGGGATGATTTATATCCAGATGTCTCGCTATTTCTACCTTGATGGTAGATTCAAGCATTTCCCCGACTCCAGAACTTGAGCTAACCGGCCTATGGTTAACTGCCTTTATCTACCTTATATTGTAAACAGTGACATCACATTTGTTGTTTTCCAATCTGCGGGAACCACCCCAGAGTCCAGTGAATTTTGTTAAATTGCCACTGGTGCATTTGCTATTTCCCCCGCCATCTCTTGCACAACACCCCTTCCTTCGTGATGATGAAGACACCAATGATTACAGAAAGTACAGCAACAATAAACTGAACAGGTCTGCAACATCCCTAGATGGGAAAACGGAGTAAATTGTCCATTGCAAAGCGGTTTTCCGTGGGAAATGAAGGCCTGAAGGCAAGTGGTGGGGTGATACTGTTTGAAAGGGTGTCAAGAATTGTTTAGGCTGATTCCAGGGATGGCGGGACTGATGTATGTGGAGAGACTGACTAGGTGCGGATTGTTTTCGCTTGAGTTCAGGGCGGCACGGTAGCACAGAGGTTAGCACTGCTGCTTCACAGGTCCAGGGTCCCGGGTTCGATTCCCGGCTCGGGTCACTGTCTGTGTGGAGTTTGCACATTCTCCTCGTGTCTGCGTGGGTTTCCTCCGGGTGCTCCGGTTTCCTCCCACAGTCCAAAGATGTGCGGGTTAGGTTGATTGGCCAGGTTAAACAATTGCCCCTTAGAGTCCTGGGATGTGGAGGTTAGAGGGATTAGCGGGGAAAATATGTGGGGTTGGGGCCTGGGTGGGATTGTGGTCGGTGCAGACTCGATGGGCCGAATGGCCTCCTTCTGCACTGTAGAGTTTCTATGATTTCTATGAAATGAGGGGGGATCTCATAGTGACTTACAAATTTCTAACTGGACTAGACAGGGTAGGTGCAGGGGGGATGTTGCCGATCGTGGGGGAGTCCAGAACCAGAGGTCACAGTCTGAGGATACGGGGTTAGCCCATTTAGGAGAGAGGTTCGGAGACATTTCTTCACCAGAAGAGTGCTGAGCTGTGGAATTCATTACCATGGAAAGTAGTTGATACTAAAACATTGAATGTGTTCAAGAGCGAACAAGATATAACACTTGGGGCGAACAGGATCAAAGGTTTTGTGTCAGCAGTAGGATTAAGCTGTTGAGTTGGATGATGAGCCAAGATTGGACTTAATTCAATTACTAGGGGACACAGGTTTAAAGTTTAAAGGAGATGTACGAGGCAGATTTTTTACACTGAGGGTGGTGGATGCCTGGAACTCGTTGCTGGGGGAGGTAGTGGAAGCGGATACGATAGTGACTTTTATGGGGCGTCTTGACAAATACATGAATAGGATGGGAATAGAGGGATATGGTCCCCGGAAGGGTAGGGGGTTTTAGTTCAATCGGGTAGCATGATCGGTGCAGGCTTGGAGGGCTGAAGGGCCTGTTCCTGTGCTGTAATTTTCTTTGTTCTTTGAATGGCGGCTCAGGCTCGAAGGGCCAAGTGGCCTCCGCCTGCTCCTATCTTCAATGCGTCTATGTGTATTCGCTGGGGAGTATAACTAGAAGAAAGGTCATGGGATATGAGTTGTCGGGGTTTGCGAGGTGACTGGGTATCGCCGAAACATCAGAGAATACAAGACTTAGAAAGCCAGTGTCTCAGTTTAAAGATGTAACTTTTCTTTGACCAGCGAGCCACAGAGAGAGATAGTTCACAGAGCGCTCGGCCACAGAAGACGAAGACCAACCTGTTTTCTCCAATAAACTCTGACTTATAATGTTTAGGAAAGCTCAATTATACACTTTTCTGATCAGATACTTCCACCTTTCAATAGTTTGAATCAATGATCTTCAATATACATCAATCAACAGTAATACCTGCCTTATAGACGTTAACTTCCGTCAGAATGGTGTTTCATTAGTGCATAAAGTCCAGACGTATCATTTCCTTTTGGTTAACTCAACATCCTGTGTCCCATAGTAACCAGACACATGGCCACTAAGATCAAAGTTAACAATCCCACAAGTGCACCTCCAGGTTACTGCCAAGTCAGATTAACACATGCTCCCGCGTCCGTGCAAGCATTCAACTTATCTGGACAGTGAATTGGTTCAATTCACGAAGTTGTCCTGAATGTTCGACCGTTAGATAATTTACTGATCAAACTTGCCTATTTCCAAGGTTTCATTGCTCTCTTAGAATGTGGTGCTTGTCCTTTTGCCATTTACCATCATGCTTTGACAACAATCTGCCTGTGGCCAGAGCGAGCGATGGTTTAATCAATACATTTATAAAATAATTTAGTACTTTCAAAATATCAGCATATGTGGCTTCAATCATTGGGAGTTGTTTAAATTTCTTACTGCATATCATAGTCTGGTTTAAAATCATTTTTCTTAATTCTGCCAGTGTTTTAAACGCCTAATGGTTACAAAATTTCCCCCACCTACCACAATTTTTTCCTTGGACCAACCTGAGTGAAAGCATGTGGAAATGATAGCATCAGATACAGTAAGCATAGGTGAATATTAATTGTTAATAGCAAAATGTAGGACAATGCTTTACGATTCCAATTAGTGCCTTCGACAGAATGTAAAATTCAACACTCCCATTGCTAAAGATCTGTTTCCGGAATGGCCCTAAATTTAGCACCATTACAGGATTTACAGATTTTTGGGATGTAAGACGATAAGGAGAGTTTCGTAAACCTATATTACCAGTGTAAGCTATTTGCAAATTTTAGGATGGTGTCAAACCTTCTAGAGCATGAGAGATGAAGAGACTGCACCGATTCCCTCTTAATCCTCAAGAGGAAAAGCTCCAAGCTCGGTGAAATTAAAATCCCACTCATTGCTATTGTGCTTTTAATGGAAATTAAATGGAAATTAAATGGCAGTTGATGTCATTTTCATGGATTTTAGTAAGGCGTTTGAAAAGGTTGCCCATGCTCGGCTTATGATGAAAGTAAGGAGGTGTGGGCTAGAGGGAAAGTTGGCCGATTGGATAGGTAACTGGCAATCTGATCGAAGACAGAGGGTGGTGGTGGATGGAAAATTTTCGGACTGGAGGCAGGTTGCAAGCGGAGTGCCACAGGGATCAGTACTTGGTCCTCTGCTCTTTGTGATTTTTATTAATGACTTAGAGGAGGGGGCTGAAGGGTGGATCAGTAAATTTGCTGATGACACCAAGATTGGTGGAGTACTGGATGAGGTGGAGGGCTGTTGTAGGCTGCAAAGAGACATAGATAGGATGCAAAGCAGGGCTGAAAAATGGCAAATGGAGTTTAACCCTGATAAATCTGAGGTGATTCATTTTGGTAGGACTAATTTAAATGTGGATTACAGGGTCAAAGGTAGGGTTCTGAAGACTGTGGAGGAACAGAGAGATCTTGGGGTCCATATCCACAAATATCTAAAGGTTGCCACTCAAGTGGATAGAGCTGTGAAGAAGGCCTATAGTGTGTTAGCTTTTATTAACAGGGGATTGGAGTTTAGGAGCCGTGGGGTTATACTGCAACTCTACAGGACCTTGGTGAAACCACATTTGGAATATTGTGTGCAGTTCTGGTCACCTCACTATAAGAAGGATGTGGAAGCGCTGGAAAGAGAGCAGAGGAGATTTACCAGGATGCTGCCTGGTTTGGAGGGTAGTTCTTATGAGGAAAGGTTGAGGGATCTAGGGCTGTTCTCTCTGGAGCGGAGGAGACAGAGGGGAGACTTGATAGAGTTTTATAAGATGATGAGGGGGATAGATAGAGTGAACGTTCAAAGACTATTTCCTCGGATGGATGGACCTATTACAAGGGGGCCTAACTATAGGGTTCATGGTGGGAGATATAGGAAGGATATCAGAGGTAGGTGCTTTACGCAGAGAGTGGTTGGGGTGTGGAGTGGACTGCCTGCAGTGATAGTGGAGTCAGACACATTAGGAACATTTAAGCGGTTATTGGAAACGCACATGGAGCACACCAGGATGATAGGGAGTGGGTAGCTTGATCTTGGTTTCAGATAAAGCTTAGCACAACATCGTGGGCCGAAGGGCCTGTTCTGTGCTGCACTGTTCTATGTTCTATGAAATATAAATTATTGTTTTTAATTCCATTTGCATATGGCATTTCGTGCACGTATTTTTTAAAAAAATATTTCACAAACTTGCATACATCTTTATCCTTCTGGCCTCACAGCGGCAATCTTTAAAGCTTGGGCGATCGCACGTTCTCTTAACCGTTTAACCCTGAGTTTGTTATATCGAAAATCATTCAGGGAATGTTTGTACTGTTAAGTCTTTAAATGTGTTTGTGTGTTTTAATTGTTATAATATTGTTTTCTTTGTTACATTAAACCAATAATTTTAAGATATAAAATCATCATAATTGGTCTGAGATTTACTTCCCATTATTTTAAGTTACTCCTCATTTTATACAGATTGCAAACTCGTTGTGGCAGCAGATTCAACTTTCCTTTTGGGATTTGGGAATCCTCGCATTTGCCAAGTGCCATGTCATAAAGAGTGACGTTGTTTTTTTTCTGGTTTTCACAAATGCATCAAATGACAATCAAGTTCTACATCACAAACGATAAGTAATCCATGTGACCAGTGTGGGGAACGGGAGGGGATTACATTTGAACGGCACCGATTTCCCCTCCCACCATCCATCAGCTGGAGAAAGGTGTTACTGTCTCTGAATTCCCCGTTCGTAAGTTGTCGAGTGCTTTCGACCATCCGTCAGTTTGCATTGACTTAATTATCTATGAAAATCCAGACTGAAAACTCGAGATAATGAAAATAAGAGAATTTGCATCTTGTCCACAGAGACTGAACATGGCAAGACTTGTGAGAACTCCCGCCATTTTTGCACCAATAGAATAAAGAGATAGAGAAGGGAAAGAAAGGGGCTCAGGGCAATATCACAACAACAACAATTATAATGGTTATGGTTTCCCATGTGTCTGGAGTCCAGAATCACAGAATACAGTGCTGTATTCCGTCAGAGGGCAGCAGGTTGAATTTGTGGCAGGGCGATCCTTTCTTCCAGACGGAAATAAGTTTCAGTTTATTGATGCATTTCTTTGACAGTAAATTATAAAATCAAGCTGCAATTAATTAGATCATTGGATATGATAAAATATATGTCATCAGATGACGTGATTCTTAAATAGGGAATGGTAACGATGTGTTAATGCTTCTTTCGTTGTAATGGGTTTCAAACCAACTTGATCTTCGGAGGAAATAAAGCTTGAAATGTCTGGCGGAGAGAGAGTAAGGGAGAGGGAGAGACGGACAGAAACAGATAGGGCGAGAGAGAGAGAGAGCGGGGGGAGAGAGAGAGGCGGACAGAGAGAGATAGGGAGAGACAGAGGGGGAGAGAGCGAGTGAGAGACAGGGAGAGAGAGCGAGAGAGAGAGGGAGACAGACACAGAGAGAAAGTTTGTGCAAGTTCTGCATATGTTAGCAGCATTTAACACCCTCAGGCATGCTGAAAGAGGATGTGACCAAGGTCTCAGTGTTGAAATGCAATCGCTATTCTGAAGTAAAATCTGCAGCAGTCATAACAATCACAATCATAACAAATGATGAAATTAAAATCAGGGTGAAAGATAGGTAAAGTCACTTTTTGGAATGCTGACTTCTTCAAAAATGTATTACACTTTGTGTTTGGCATGATTCAGAACAAGCGACCCATTTTCCAACAAACCCCAGCATTTTTAAACAGCCATACTCGCATTCAAGTCCCTACATGGAGCTCCATATATCTGTAACATCCCTCAATTCATATAACATATCTGCATTGTTCTAACGCTCGCCTCTTGAGTATCCCTCGAAGACCGTCCATTCATGATTGCAGAAATATCTTCTCTTGCTTCAGGCCTTAGCTCTGGATTTTTGCTTCAACTGTCTCCATTAAGATGCTTCAAACCTATTGTTGTGGTCAGATGTTGGTCCACCTTCCTATCAGAGAATTACGGGACCACAGAGCATTGAGGACACGGAATGAGGTCAGCCTCGTTGTTGCTGTTCAGGCCTCTGAGTGAGTTTTGTCATTCGCCCACCTTCTCTCCGTAACCCTCCATATTTTTCTGTTTCCTTTTCAGTTAAATAATGCACCTCCTGTCGTGATGTTGAATCCACTGTGATAAAATGTTGCAGTATTCAATGGGATGGGGGGAAATATTGGTCACTGAGATTTGCTTAACTTTCTTTTGATCTATGCGCTGATGGGAATTGTGTGTAGTGTCATCAAACGCAACGGCAGTGGTTACATCAGAACAGAGACAGGATGGCTTATTTCACGATGGTGGGTATTTGCGTGCCTCTCATGCCGTTACCTGAATCGGCAGTGACCATAGAAACATTGAAACTCGAATCAGGAGGAGGCCACTTCGACCTCTGTGCCTGATCCGCCATTCGGTGTTTTCATGGCTGACCATCAAATTCAATATCCTGATCCCCCCTGCCCCCTTATCCCTTGATACTTTTAGCCCCAAGAGCTATATCTAATCTCTTCTGCAATCAGACAATGTTCAGTTCGATTCCAAGTGCAGCCTCTCTTTTGGTAAAAAAAAAAACATCTGTCTGAATAACTCTGTGTTATTTTTGCCCACTTCCCACATACAGTGCACTGGAAGTGAGATTTATTTATTTTTAGAGCAAATCAGGTAACTAATTTTAAAAATATCCAATAAACCGAGGGGCACGTTGAATGGGCAACATCTCAAGGGCAGTTGCCGCGGGGAGTCCATTCAACTAGCAAAAGTAAATTGTGTCCCACCAGTGCAAGTTCTGTTCATGCTCACCACCAATTTGGAACAAGATTATTGTAGTCTCATGTAGAGTTGTATAAGATGTTGATGGGTATAGACAGAGTGAATGCAAGCAGGCTTTTTCCGCTGAGGCTAGGGGAGAAAAAAACCAGAGGGCATGGGTTAAGGGTGAAAGGAGAAAAGTTTAAAGGGAATATTAGGGGGGGCTTCTTCACGCAGAGAGTGGTGGGAGTGTGGAATGAGCTGCCGTATAAAGTGGTAAATGCGGGGTCACTTTTAACATTTAAGAAAAGCTTGGACGGGTTCATGTATGAGAGGGGTGTGGAGGGATATGGTCCAAGTGCAGGTCAGTGGGACTAGGCATAAAATGGTTCGTCACAGACAAGAAGGGCCAAAAGGCCTGTTTCTGAGCTGCAATTTTCTATGTTTCTATGGTTCTATGGTCCGCTAACTGCCCCCCCACAAGCAGAGCCAATTGATCAAGAGTGGTTCAGTGATGAGTGTAGGAGAATACGTCAGATGGAGCAGCAGACATGCTACAAAATGAGGTGCCAAGCTGGTGAAGCTTTATCAATGGAGTATTTGCAAGACCAGCAACGTGCAATCGGAGAGATCTATGACATCACAATTAAGAGATCAGACTACAGGTTTGCAGTCAGACTGTGTTAACGCGTGGCGCACAAACATAATACTAACGAGTTGCACATCTACCACAATCCCAACTGATGGGGTGCCGAGGTCGTCAGTGTAAAATACTTGCAGAAGCAATTGCAAACCACGAGGCACATTTCCGGAGTGAACGGTCCATCTCGACCTCCTCCTGAAGTCCACAGCATTAAAAGGAGCTCGTCTTCACCCAATTAACGTTCTCCTCGCGTCTGCATGGGTTTCCTCTGGATGCTCCAACTTCTTCCCACAGTTAACTCTACATGATATCAAGAAACAGTTAAACTTGCACTTGTTTCTGTTTTAGTCTCTTCAGGACAGTTACAGTTGTGGTTGTCACCAGTTACGGGAAAGATTTGGAGAACCACTTTAGCGCCTCTTCCCCCATTCTGAAACCACAGTGGTAATCAATTGAAACTGGTGACATTTGGACACTCAGCAGTGGGCAATCTTTGTAATGCCTGAAGTGATCCACAGTGAACTATTGGATCCTATCATGGGCGTGACTCATTACTGTCAAACACTCACACTTTGTTCAAGGCTCTCAGACTGGATGGCAACAGGTTTCTGTTTAATTCCGTGTCCCAGGGAAATATTCAACTGACCGTAAACCTGCTCAAAATCACCAATGTCAGCAATAACTCAGATTGCAATCATGGAAATCTTTGTATGCACACATTGCATTCAATTAGTTCAAAATGTTTATGCCGCTCCTCGATACATGAATAAATTAAACATTCAGATGATGTCCAACACTGAGCCAATGGAAAACCCCAATTAAAGTAGATGTACAGAGATACAACGACGCTAAAAGCCTGTCGGCCCATCGAGTCCATGCAGCTCAAATTCGATGATTGATTATTGTGCACAGGGTCCCATGGAAGAGCTGCTGGGTACAAGTGCTGGAGAGTGATAATATTTGGAAATGGTTTGCAAGGGCTGGAGTCCCTGAGAGGGAAATATGTGCTTGGCGACATGAGAGTAGTGGGCCGTTGTCGCAGCGTGCACGAGAGTGCACGCTTCGACAACGGATGAATGAACACCACTCAACAATCACCAGGCAAGACTGTTCTCTTCCTGTGGGGCAGTACTTCAGCAGTCACGGGCATTCAGCCTCTGATCTTCAGGTTAGCGTTCTCCAAGGCGGCCTTCACGACATATGACAGCGCAGAGTCGCTGAGCAGAAACTGATAGCCAAGTTCCGCACACATGAGGACGGCCTAAACCAGGATGTTGGATTTATGTCACATTATCAGTAACCCCCACAGCTTGCCTCCTGGACTTGCGGGCTATCCTGTCTGGAGACAATACACATCCCTTTAACCTGTGCTTAATGCTCCCTCCACCCACATTGTCTGTATCTTTAAGATCTGGTTTATTGTAGGGATTTGCATTCTAATCAGTATTCTGTAACTTGATTTTGTGTCTCTGTGCCCTGTTTGAGAGCACATTTCCACTCCATCTGACGAAGGAGCAGCGCTCCGAAAGCTAATGGTATTTGCTACCAAATAAACCTGTTGGACTTTAACCTGGTGTTGTTCAAACTCTTACTGATTAGTGGTACACAGGGACTAGGCTTCAATCTAGGCCTACTAAGGAGTTCGACACCCCCACCCTACACAGGATATCAAAAGCTGCACGGAGGAGCGAAACTCAGACCCCATTGAAGAGGGAGATGTGGAGGAATCGCTCAGAGAGTGATTAGTCTGCGGGATTCATTCCGGAGGGGCGGAATGACTGATTCGTGCCCCGAATTTGAACATTCCTGCGCACTCGATGGTGGCAGAGGCATGGGAGTGGGTCCCCCTGGGGACTGAGGGGCGCTGAATATATTCGAGGCAGAGGAGGATGGATGGGAGGGGAGGGGGAGGTCGAGTGTTAATGGCGGGGAGGAGGGGGGAGAGAACAAACTGATCTTATCAAATGGTTTAGCAGAGGTGGAGGGGCGGAATGACTGATTCATGCCCCGAATTTGAACATTCCTGGGCACTCGATGGTGGCACAGGCATGGGAGTGGGTTCCGTTCGTTAATCTGTGTGCCTTTGTTGTCCCTCCCTCTCCCCTCCCTCAGCCCCTCGCCTCAGAGATTGAAGAATCCTACAAGCGTGAACAGAATCGTTTCCGCTTTGCGTGGGAAGGCACGGAGTTTGTCATCAACTGGGTGGACCTGAGCGAGAGCGATTTGACCAATGGGGTGTATCGCAAAATCTGCCGTCGCCCCGTGTTCCGCTCGCCGCTGGAAATGGTTCCCTATCTGAGGTGGGTCCCGACCTGAGCGTGGTGCTCCGAGTGTGGTCTAACCGAGGGGATAGGGAGACGGGAACTGTGCACGGTGCTCCGAGTGTGGTCTAACCGAGGGGATA
>NW_027591949.1:0-60000 GCF_964213995.1 Mustelus asterias
GACGGCGAGGGGGGAGACGGCGAAGGGGAGACGGCGAGGGGGAGACGGCGAGGGGGAGACGGCGAGGGGGAGACGGCGAGGGGAGACGGCGAGGGGGAGACGGCGAGGGGGAGACGGCGAGGGGGAGACGGCGAGGGGGAGACGGCGAAGGGGGAGACGGCGAAGGGGGAGACGGCGAAGGGGGAGACGGCGAGGGGGAGACGGCGAAGGGGGAGACGGCGAAGGGGGAGACGGCGAGGAACGGGAGGGGAGACGGCGAGGGGGAGACGGCGAAGGGGGAGACGGCGAAGGGGGAGACGGCGAAAGGGGGAGACGGCGAAGGGGGAGACGGCGAGGGGGAGACGGTGAGTCGAGACGGCGAGGGGGAGACGGCGAGGGGGGAGACGGCGAGGGGGGAGACGGCGAGGGGGAGACGGCGAGGGGAGACGGCGAGGGGGAGACGGCGAGGGGGTGACGGCGAAGGGGGAGACGGCGAAGGGGGAGACGGCGAGGGGGAGACGGCGAGGGGGAGACGGCGAGGGGGGAGACGGCGAGGGGGGAGACGGCGAAGGGGGAGACGGCGAGGGGGAGACGGCGAAGGGGGAGACGGCGAAGGGGGAGACGGCGAGGGGGAGACGGTGAGTCGAGACGGCGAGGGGGGAGACGGCGAGGGGGAGACGGCGAGGGGGAGACGGCGAGGGGGAGACTGCGAGGGGGAGACGGCGAGGGGGAGACGGCGAGGGGGAGACGGCGAGGGGGAGACGGCGAGGGGGAGACGGCGAGGGGGAGACGGCGAGGGGGAGACGGCGAGGGGGTGACGGTGCGGGGAGACGACAAGGGGAGACGGTGAGGGGGGAGACGGCGAGGGGGAGACGGCAAGGGGGAGACAGCGAGGGGGAGACGGCGAGGGGGAGACGGTGCGAGGAGACGGCGAGGGGGAGACGGCGAGGGTGGAGACGGCGAGGGTGGAGACGGCGAGGGCGAGACGGCGAGGGGGAGACGTTGTGGGGAGACGGCGAGGGGGAGACGGGGTGGGGGGAGACGGTGAGGGGGAGACGGCGAGAGGGGAGACGGCGAGAGGGAGGGGAGGCAGCGGCCGGTGGGAGACGGCGGGGGGCAGACGGCGGGGGGGACGGCGAGGGGGGAGGCGGCGAGGGGGGAGACGGCGAGGGGGGAGATAGCGAGGGGGGGAGACGGCGGGGGGGGAGACGGCGGGGGGGGAGACGGCGGGGGGGGAGACGGCGGGGGGGGAGACGGCGGGGGGGGAGACGGCGGGGGGGGAGACGGCGGGGGGGAGACGGCGGGGGGGGAGACGGCGGGGGGGAGACGGCGGGGGGGAGACGCCGGGGGGGAGACGCCGGGGGGGAGACGGTGGGGGGGGAGACGGCGGGGGGGAGACGGCGAGGGGGAGATCGTGCGGGGAGACGGCGAGGGGGGAGGCGGCGAGGGGGGAGATGGCGAGGGGGGAGACGGCGAGGGCGGAGACGGCGAGGGGGGAGACGGCGAGGGGGGAGACGGCGAGGGGGGAGACGGCGAGGGGGAGACGGCGAGGGGGAGACGGTGAGTCGAGACGGCGAGGGGGAGACGGCGAGGGGGAGACGGCGAGGGGGAGACGGCTAGGGGGAGACGGCGAAGGGGGAGACAGCGAGGGAGAGACGGCGAGGGGGAGACGGTGAGTCGAGACGGCGAGGGGGGAGACGGCGAGGGGGAGACGGCGAGGGGGAGACGGCGAGCGGGAGACGGCGAGGGGGAGACGGCGAGGGGGAGACGGCGAGGGGGAGACGGCGAGGGGGGAGACGGCGAGGGGGGAGACGGCGAAGGGGGAGACGGCGAGGGGGAGACGGCGAGGGGGAGACGGCGAGGGGGAGACGGCGAGGGGGAGACGGCGAGGGGGAGACGGCGAGGGGGAGACGGCGAGGGGGAGACGGCGAGGGGGAGACGGCGAGGGGGAGACGGCGAAGGGGGAGACGGCGAAGGGGGAGACGGCGAAGGGGGAGACGGCGAGGGGGAGACGGCGAAGCGGGAGACGGCGAAGGGGGAGACGGCGAGGGGGAGACGGCGAAGGGGGAGACGGCGAAGGGGGAGACGGCGAAGGGGGAGACGGCGAAGGGGGAGACGGCGAGGGGGAGACGGTGAGTCGAGACGGCGAGGGGGGAGACGGCGAGGGGGGAGACGGCGAGGGGGGAGACGGCGAGGGGGAGACGGCGAGGGGGAGACGGCGAGGGGGAGACGGCGAGGGGGTGACGGCGAAGGGGGAGACGGCGAAGGGGGAGACGGCGAGGGGGAGACGGCGAGGGGGAGACGGCGAGGGGGAGACGGCGAGGGGGGAGACGGCGAAGGGGGAGACGGCGAGGGGGAGACGGCGAAGGGGGAGACGGCGAAGGGGGAGACGGCGAAGGGGGAGACGGCGAGGGGGAGACGGTGAGTCGAGACGGCGAGGGGGGAGACGGCGAGGGGGAGACGGCGAGGGGGAGACGGCGAGGGGGAGACGGCGAGGGGGAGACGGCGAGGGGGGAGACGGCGAGGGGGAGACGGAGGGGGGAGATGGAGGGGGGAGACGGCGAGGGGGGAGACGGCGAGGGGGAGACGGCGAGGGGGAGACGGCGAGGGGGAGACGGCGAGGGGGAGACGGCGAGGGGGAGACGGCGAGGGGGAGACGGCGAGGGGGAGACGACGGCGAGGGGGAGACGGCGAGGGGGAGACGGCGAGGGGGAGACGGCGAGGGGGAGACGGCGAGGGGGGAGACGGCGAGGGGGGAGACGGCGAGGGGGGAGACGGCGAGGGGGAGACGGCGAGGGGGAGACGGCGAGGGGGAGACGGCGAGGGGGAGACGGCGAGTGGGAGACGGCGAGGGGGAGACGGCGAGGGGGAGACGGCGAGGGGGAGACGGCGAGGGGGAGACGGCGAGGGGGAGACGGCGAGGGGGAGACGGCGAGGGGGAGACGGCGAGGGGGAGACGGCGAGGGGGAGACGGCGAGGGGGAGACGGCGAGGGGGAGACGGCGAGGGGGAGATCGCGAGGGCAGATGGAGAGTGGAGGCGGAGGGTGGAAACGGAGGGGTGAGACGGAGGGGTGAGACGGAGGGGTGAGACGGAGGGGTGAGACGGAGGGGGGAGACGGAGGGGGGAGACGGAGGGGGGAAACGGAGGGGGGAGACGGAGGGGGGAGACGGAGGGGGGAGACGGAGGGGGAAGACGGAGGGGGGAGACGGAGGGGGGAGACGGAGGGGGGAGACGGAGTGGGGGGGAAACGGAGGGGGGGGGACAGTGAGGGGGGAGACGGCGTGGGGAGATTGCGGTGGGGGAGACGGCGAGGGGGAGACGGCGAGGCGGGAGACGGCGAGGGGGGAGACGGCGAGGGGGGAGAAGGCGAGGGGGAGACGCAGAGGGGAGACGGAGAGGGGAGACGGAGAGGGGAGACGGTGAGGGGAGACGGTGAGGGGAGACGGAGGGGGGAGACGGAGGGGGGAGACGGCGACGGGGAGACGGCGACGGGGAGACGGCGAGGGGGAGACAGCGAGGGGGAGACGGCGAGTGGGAGACGGCGAGGGCGAGACGGCGATGTGGAGACGGCGAAGCGGGAGACGGCGTGGGGGAGACGGCGCTGGGGGAGACGGCGAGGGGGAGACGGCGAGGGGGAGACGCCGAGGGGGAGACGGCGAGGGGGAGACGGCGAGGGGGAGACGGCGAGGGGGAGACGGCGAGGGGGAGACGGCGAGGGGGAGACGGCGAGGGGGAGACGGCGAGGGGAGACGGAGAGGGGGAGACGGCGAGGGCGGAGATGGCGAAGGGGAGACGGCGAGGGGGAGACGGCGAGGGGGAGACGGCGAGGGGGAGACTGCGAGGGGGAGACGGCGAGGGGGAGACGGCGAGGGGGAGACGGCGAGGGGGAAATGGCGAGGGGGAGATGGCGAGGGGGTGACGGTGCGGGGAGACGACAAGGGGAGACGGTGAGGGGGGAGACGGCGAGGGGGAGACGGCAAGGGGGAGACAGCGAGGGGGAGACGGCGAGGGGGAGACGGTGCGAGGAGACGGCGAGGGGGAGACGGCGAGGGTGGAGACGGCGAGGGTGGAGACGGCGAGGGCGAGACGGCGAGGGGGAGACGTTGTGGGGAGACGGCGAGGGGGAGACGGGGTGGGGGGAGACGGTGAGGGGGAGACGGCGAGAGGGGAGACGGCGAGAGGGAGGGGAGGCAGCGGCCGGTGGGAGACGGCGGGGGGCAGACGGCGGGGGGGACGGCGAGGGGGGAGGCGGCGAGGGGGGAGACGGCGAGGGGGGAGATAGCGAGGGGGGGAGACGGCGGGGAGGGAGACGGCGGGGGGGGAGACGGCGGGGGGGGAGACGGCGGGGGGGGGAGGCGGCGGGGGGGGAGACGGCGGGGGGGGAGACGGCGAGGGGGGAGACGGCGGGGGGGGAGACGGCGGGGTGGAGACGGCGGGGGGGGAGACGGCGGGGGTGAGATGGCGGGGGGAGACGGCGGGGGGGAGACGCCGGGGGGGAGACGCCGGGGGGGAGACGGTGGGGGGGGGGAGACGGCGGGGGGGAGACGGCGAGGGGGAGATCGTGCGGGGAGACGGCGAGGGGGGAGGCGGCGAGGGGGGAGATGGCGAGGGGGGAGACGGCGAGGGCGGAGACGGCGAGGGGGGAGACGGCGAGGGGGGAGACGGCGAGGGGGAGACGGCGAGGGGGAGACGGCGAGGGGGAGACGGTGAGTCGAGACGGCGAGGGGGAGACGGCGAGGGGGAGACGGCGAGGGGGAGACGGCTAGGGGGAGACGGCGAAGGGGGAGACGGCGAGGGGGAGACGGCGAGGGGGAGACGGTGAGTCGAGACGGCGAGGGGGGAGACGGCGAGGGGGAGACGGCGAGGGGGAGACGGCGAGGGGGAGACGGCGAGGGGGAGACGGCGAGGGGGAGACGGCGAGGGGGAGACGGCGAGGGGGAGACGGCGAGGGGGAGACGGCGAGGGGGAGACGGCGAGGGGGAGACGGCGAGGGGGAGACGGCGAGGGGGAGACGGCGAGGGGGAGACGGCGAGGGGGAGATCGCGAGGGCAGATGGAGAGTGGAGGCGGAGGGTGGAAACGGAGGGGTGAGACGGAGGGGGGAGACGGAGGGGGGAGACGGAGGGGGGAGACGGAGGGGGAAGACGGAGGGGGGAGACGGAGGGGGGAGACGGAGTGGGGGGGAAACGGAGGGGGGGGACAGTGAGGGGGGAGACGGCGTGGGGAGATTGCGGTGGGGGAGACGGCGAGGGGGAGACGGCGAGGCGGGAGACGGCGAGGGGGGAGAAGGCGAGGGGGAGACGCAGAAGGGAGACGGAGAGGGGAGACGGAGAGGGGAGACGGTGAGGGGAGACGGTGAGGGGAGACGGTGAGGGGAGACGGAGGGGGGAGACGGAGGGGGGAGACGGCGACGGGGAGACGGCGACGGGGAGACGGCGAGGGGGAGACGGCGAGGGGGAGACGGCGAGTGGGAGACGGCGAGGGCGAGACGGCGATGTGGAGACGGCGAAGCGGGAGACGGCGTGGGGGAGACGGCGCTGGGGGAGACGGCGAGGGGGAGACGGCGAGGGGGAGATGGCGAGGGGGAGACGGCGAGGGGGAGACGGCGAGGGGGAGACGGCGAGGGGGAGACGGCGAGGGGGAGACGGCGAGGGGGAGACGGCGAGGGGGAGACGGCGAGGGGAGACGGAGAGGGGGAGACGGCGAGGGCGGAGATGGCGAAGGGGAGACGGCGAGGGGGAGACGGCGAGGGGGAGACGGCGAGGGGGAGACTGCGAGGGGGAGACGGCGAGGGGGAGACGGCGAGGGGGAGACGGCGAGGGGGAAATGGCGAGGGGGAGATGGCGAGGGGGTGACGGTGAGGGGGGAGACGGCGAGGGGGAGACGACAAGGGGAGACGGTGAGGGGGGAGACGGCGAGGGGGAGACGGCAAGGGGAGACAGCGAGGGGGAGACGGCGAGGGGGAGACGGTGCGAGGAGACGGCGAGGGGGAGACGGCGAGGGTGGAGACGGTGAGGGGGAGACGGCGAGAGGGGAGACGGCGAGAGGGAGGGGAGGCAGCGGCCGGTGGGAGACGGCGGGGGGCAGACGGCGGGGGGGACGGCGAGGGGGGAGGCGGCGAGGGGGGAGACGGCGAGGGGGGAGATAGCGAGGGGGGGAGACGGCGGGGAGGGAGACGGCGGGGGGGGAGACGGCGGGGGGGAGACGGCGGGGGGGGGAGACGGCTGGGGGGGAGACGGCGGGGGGGGAGACGGCGGGGGGGAGACGGCGAGGGGGGAGACGGCGGGGGGGGAGACGGCGGGGGGGAGACGGCGGGGGGGAGACGGCGGGGGTGAGACGGCGGGGGGAGACGGCGGGGGGGAGACGCCGGGGGGGAGACGCCGGGGGGGAGACGCCGGGGGGGAGACGGTGGGGGGGGAGACGGCGGGGGGGAGACGGCGAGGGGGAGATCGTGCGGGGAGACGGCGAGGGGGGAGGCGGCGAGGGGGGAGATGGCGAGGGGGGAGACGGCGAGGGCGGAGACGGCGAGGGGGGAGACGGCGAGGGGGGAGACGGCGAGGGGGAGACGGCGAGGGGGAGACGGCGAGGCGGAGACGGTGAGTCGAGACGGCGAGGGGGAGACGGCGAGGGGGAGACGGCTAGGGGGAGACGGCGAAGGGGGAGACGGCGAGGGGGAGACAGCGAGGGGGAGACGGTGAGTCGAGACGGCGAGGGGGGAGACGGCGAGGGGGAGACGGCGAGGGGGAGACGGCGAGGGGGAGACGGCGAGGGGGAGACGGCGAGGGGGGAGACGGCGAGGGGGGAGACGGCGAAGGGGGAGACGGCGAGGGGGAGACGGCGAGGGGGAGACGGCGAGGGGGAGACTGCGAGGGGGAGACTGCGAGGGGGAGACTGCGAGGGGGAGACGGCGAGGGGGAGACGGCGAGGGGGAGACGGCGAGGGGGAGACGGCGAAGGGGGAGACGGCGAAGGGGGAGACGGCGAAGGGGGAGACGGCGAAGGGGGAGACGGCGAGGGGGAGACGGCGAAGGGGGAGACGGCGAAGGGGGAGACGGCGAGGGGGAGACGGCGAAGGGGGAGACGGCGAAGGGGGAGACGGCGAGGGGGAGACGGCGAAGGGGGAGACGGCGAAGGGGGAGACGGCGAAGGGGGAGACGGCGAAGGGGGAGACGGCGAAGGGGGAGACGGCGAGGGGGAGACGGTGAGTCGAGACGGCGAGGGGGGAGACGGCGAGGGGGGAGACGGCGAGGGGGGAGACGGCGAGGGGGAGACGGCGAGGGGGAGACGGCGAGGGGGAGACGGCGAGGGGGGAGACGGCGAAGGGGGTGACGGCGAAGGGGGAGACGGCGAAGGGGGAGACGGCGAGGGGGAGACGGCGAGGGGGAGACGGCGAGGGGGAGACGGCGAGGGGGGAGACGGCGAAGGGGGAGACGGCGAGGGGGAGACGGCGAAGGGGGAGACAGCGAGGGGGAGACGGTGAGTCGAGACGGCGAGGGGGGAGACGGCGAGGGGGAGACGGCGAGGGGGAGACGGCGAGGGGGAGACGGCGAGGGGGAGACGGCGAGGGGGAGACGGCGAGGGGAGAGACGGCGAGGGGGAGACGGAGGAGGGAGACGGAGGGGGGAGACGGCGAGGGGGGAGACGGCGAGGGGGAGACGGCGAGGGGGAGACGGCGAGGGGGAGACGGCGAGGGGGAGACGGCGAGGGGGAGACGGCGAGGGGGAGACGGCGAGGGGGAGACGCAGAGGGGGAGACGGCGAGCGGGGAGACGCAGAGGGGAGACGGAGAGGGGAGACGGAGAGGGGAGACGGAGAGGGGAGACGGAGAGGGGAGATGGAGAGGGGAGACGGAGAGGGGAGACGGAGGGGGGAGACGGAGGGGGGAGACGGAGGGGGGAGACGGTGAGGGGGAGATGGAGGGGGGAGACGGCGACGGGGAGATGGCGATGGGGAGATGGCGAGGGGGAGACGGCGAGGGGAGACGGCGAGGGGGAGACGGCGAGGGGGAGACGGCGAGGGGGAGACGGCGAGGGGGAGACGGCGAGGGGGAGACGGAGAGGGGAGACGGAGAGGGGGAGACGGCGAGGGCGGAGACGGCGAAGGGGAGACGGCGAGGATAGACGGCGAGGGGGAGACGCCGAGGGGGAGACGGCTAGGGGGAGACGGCGAAGGGGGAGACGGCGAGGGGGAGACAGCGAGGGGGAGACGGTGAGTCGAGACGGCGAGGGGGGAGACGGCGAGGGGGAGACGGCGAGGGGGAGACGGCGAGGGGGAGACGGCGAGGGGGAGACGGCGAGGGGGGAGACGGCGAGGGGGGAGACGGCGAAGGGGGAGACGGCGAGGGGGAGACGGCGAGGGGGAGACGGCGAGGGGGAGACTGCGAGGGGGAGACTGCGAGGGGGAGACGGCGAGGGGGAGACGGCGAGGGGGAGACGGCGAGGGGGAGACGGCGAAGGGGGAGACGGCGAAGGGGGAGACGGCGAAGGGGGAGACGGCGAAGGGGGAGACGGCGAGGGGGAGACGGCGAAGGGGGAGACGGCGAAGGGGGAGACGGCGAGGGGGAGACGGCGAAGGGGGAGACGGCGAAGGGGGAGACGGCGAGGGGGAGACGGCGAAGGGGGAGACGGCGAAGGGGGAGACGGCGAAGGGGGAGACGGCGAAGGGGGAGACGGCGAAGGGGGAGACGGCGAGGGGGAGACGGTGAGTCGAGACGGCGAGGGGGGAGACGGCGAGGGGGGAGACGGCGAGGGGGGAGACGGCGAGGGGGAGACGGCGAGGGGGAGACGGCGAGGGGGAGACGGCGAGGGGGGAGACGGCGAAGGGGGTGACGGCGAAGGGGGAGACGGCGAAGGGGGAGACGGCGAGGGGGAGACGGCGAGGGGGAGACGGCGAGGGGGAGACGGCGAGGGGGGAGACGGCGAAGGGGGAGACGGCGAGGGGGAGACGGCGAAGGGGGAGACAGCGAGGGGGAGACGGTGAGTCGAGACGGCGAGGGGGGAGACGGCGAGGGGGAGACGGCGAGGGGGAGACGGCGAGGGGGAGACGGCGAGGGGGAGACGGCGAGGGGGAGACGGCGAGGGGAGAGACGGCGAGGGGGAGACGGAGGAGGGAGACGGAGGGGGGAGACGGCGAGGGGGGAGACGGCGAGGGGGAGACGGCGAGGGGGAGACGGCGAGGGGGAGACGGCGAGGGGGAGACGGCGAGGGGGAGACGGCGAGGGGGAGACGGCGAGGGGGAGACGCAGAGGGGGAGACGGCGAGCGGGGAGACGCAGAGGGGAGACGGAGAGGGGAGACGGAGAGGGGAGACGGAGAGGGGAGACGGAGAGGGGAGATGGAGAGGGGAGACGGAGAGGGGAGACGGAGGGGGGAGACGGAGGGGGGAGACGGAGGGGGGAGACGGTGAGGGGGAGATGGAGGGGGGAGACGGCGACGGGGAGATGGCGATGGGGAGATGGCGAGGGGGAGACGGCGAGGGGAGACGGCGAGGGGGAGACGGCGAGGGGGAGACGGCGAGGGGGAGACGGCGAGGGGGAGACGGCGAGGGGGAGACGGAGAGGGGAGACGGAGAGGGGGAGACGGCGAGGGCGGAGACGGCGAAGGGGAGACGGCGAGGATAGACGGCGAGGGGGAGACGCCGAGGGGGAGACGGCGAGGGGGAGACGGTGAGGGGGGAGACGGCGAGGGGGAAGACGGCGAGGGGGAAATGGCGAGGGGGAGATGGCGAGGGGGAGATGGCGAGGGGGTGAGGGTGCGGGGAGACGACAAGGGGAGACGGTGAGGGGGGAGACGGCGAGGGGGAGACGGTGCGAGGAGACGGCGAGGGGGAGACGGCGAGGGGGGAGACGGTGCGAGGAGATGGCGAGGGGGAGACGGCGAGGGGGGAGACGGCGAGCGGGAGACGGCGAGGGTGGAGACGGCGAGGGGGGAGACGGCGAACGGGAGACGGCGAGGGGGAGACGGCGAGGTCGAGACGACGAGGGGGAGATGTTGTGGGGAGACGGCGAGGGGGAGACGGGCTGGGGGGAGACGGTGAGGGGGGAGACGGCGAGAGGGGAGACGGCGAGAGGGAGGGGAGACGGCTGCTGGTGGGAGACAGCGGGGGGGTGAGACGGCGGGGGCAGACGGCGGGGGGCAGACGGCGGGGGGGGGCAGACACCCAGGGGGGGGAGACCGCCGGGGATGAGACGGCGGGGGGGGTGACGGTGGGGAGGGGGGAGACGGCGGGGGTGGAGACGGCGAGGGGGAGGAGACGGCGGGGGGGAGTCGGCGGGGGGGAAGCAGCAGGGGGGGAGACGGCGGGGGGGGAGACGGCGGGGGGGAGACGGCGGGGGTGAGATGGCGGGGGAAGACGGCGGGGGGGAAGCGGCGGGGGGGCAGACGGCAGGGGGGAGACGGCGGGGGGGAGACGGCGGGGGGGGAGACGGCGGGGGGGAGACGGCGGGGGGGAGACGGCGGGGGGGAGACGGCGGGGGGACGAGACGCCGAGGGGGAGACGGCGGGGGGGAGACGGCGGGGGGGAGATGGCGGGGGGGGGAGACGGTGGGGGGGGGACGGCAGGGGGGGAGACGGCGAGGGGGGAGACGGCGGGGGGGAGATGGCGGGGGGAGACGGCGGGGGGGAGATGGCGGGGGGAGACGGCGGGGGGGAGACGGCGGGGGGGAGACGGCGGGGGGGAGATGGCGGGGGGAGAGACGGCGGGGGGGTGACGGCGGGGGGAGGCGGCGGGGGGGAGACGGCGGGGGGAGACGGCGGGGGGGAGACGGCGGGGGGGAGACGGCGGGGGGGAGACGGTGGGGGGAGGCGGCGGGGGGGAGATGGCGGGGGGGAGACGGTGGGGGGAGACGGCGAGGGGGGAGACGGCGGGGGGGAGATGGCGGGGGGCAGACGGCGGGGGGAGGCGGCGGGGGGGGAGACGGTGGGGGGGAGATGGCGGGGGGAGACGGCGGGGGGGGAGACGGCGGGGCGGAGACGGTGGGGGGGAGACGGCAGGGTAGGGAGACGGCGAGGGGGGAGACGGCGGGGGGAGGCGGCAGGGGGGAGACGGCGGGGGGGAGACGGCGAGGGGGGAGACGGCGGGGGGAGAGACGGCGGGGGGGAGACGGTGGGGGGGAGACGGCGGGGGGGAGACGGCGAGGGGGGAGACGGCGGGGGGGAGATGGCAGGGGGGAGATGGCGGGGGGAGACGGCGAGGGGGGAGACGGCGGGGGGGAGACGGCGGGGGGGAGACGGCGAGGGGGGAGACGGCGGGGGGGGGAGACGGCGGGGGGGAGACGGCGAGGGGGGAGACGGCGGGGGGGGGAGACGTCGGGGGGGAGACGGTGGGGGGGGGAGATGGCGGGGGGGAGATGGCGGGGGGGGAGATGGCGGGGGGGGAGATGGCGGAGGGGAGACGGCGAGGGGGGAGACGGCGGGGGGGAGATGGCGGGGGGGGAGACGGCGGGGAGGGAGATGGCGGGGGGGAGACGGCGGGGGGGAGATGGCGGGGGGGGAGACGGCGGGGGGGGAGATGGCGGGGGGGGAGATGGCGGGGGGGAGACGGCGAGGGGGGAGACGGCGGGGTTAGGTGGCAGGGGGGGAGACGGCGAGGGGGGAGACGGCGGGGGGAGGCGGCAGGGGGGGAGACGGCGGGGGGGAGACGGCGAGGGGGGAGACGGCGGGGGGGAGATGGCGGGGGGAGATGCTGAGGGGGAGACGGCGGGGGGGGAGACGGCGGGGCGGCAGACGGCGGGGGCGAGATGGCGGGGGGGGAGACGCCGAGGGGGAGACGGCGGGGGGGGAGATGGCGAGGGGGAGACGGCGAGGGAGAGACGGCGGGGGGGAGACGGTGGGGGGAGACGGCGGGGGGGAGACGGCGGGGGGGAGACGGCGGGGGGGAGACGGCGGGGGGGAGACGGCGGGGGGGAGACGCCGGGGGGAGACGCCGGGGGGAGACGCCGGGGGGGAGACGCCGGGGGGGAGACGCCGGGGGGGAGACGCCGGGGGGGAGACGCCGGGGGGGAGACGCCGGGGGGAGACGCCGGGGGGGAGACGCCGGTGGGGAGACGCCGGGGGGGAGACGGCGGGGGGGAGACGGCGGGGGGGAGACGGCGGGGGGGAGACGCCGGGGGGGGAGACGGCGGGGGGGAGACGGCGGGGGGGAGACGGCGGGGGGGAGACGGCGGGGGGGAGACGGCGAGGGGGAGACGGCGGGGGGAGACGGCGGGGGGGAGACGGCGGGGGGGAGACGGCAGGGGGGGGAGACGGCAGGGGGGGGAGACGGCGGGGGGGAGAAGGCGGGGGAGACGGTGGGGGGGAGACGGCGGGGGGGAGACGGCGGGGGGGAGACGGCAGTGGGGGAGACGGCAGGGGGGGAGACGGCGAGGGGGGAGACGGCGGGGGGAGGCGGCAGGGGGGGAGACGGCAGGGGGGAGACGGCGAGGGGGGAGACGGCGGGGGGAGAGACGGCGGGGGGGAGACGGTGGGGGGGAGACGGCAGGGGGGGAGACGGCGAGGGGGGAGACGGCGGGGGGGAGATGGCGGGGGGGAGATGGCGGGCGGGTGGAGACGCCGAGGGGGGAGACGGCGGGGGGGGGGAGACGGCGGGGGGGAGACGGCGGGGGGGGGGAGACGGCGGGGGCGAGATGGCGGGGTGGGAGACGGCGGGGGGGAGACGGCGGGGGGGAGACGGCGGGGGGGAGACGGCGGGGGGGAGACGGCGGGGGGAGACGGCGGGGGGAGACGGCGGGGGGGAGACGCCGGGGGGAGACGGGGGGGGGAGACGGCGGGGGGAGACGGCGGGGGGAGACGCCGGGGGTGGAGACGGCGAGGGCGAGACGGCGGGGGGGGAGACGGCGGGGGGGAGACGCCGGGGGGGGAGACGGCGGGGGGAGACGCCAGGGGGGAGACGGCGGGGGGAGACGGCGGGGGGGGAGACGCCGGGGGGGGAGACGGCGGGGGGGGAGACGGCGGGGGAGAGACGCCGGGGGGGAGACGGCGGGGGGGAGACGGCGGGGGGGAGACGGCGGGGGGGGAGACGGCGGGGGGGAGACGGCGGGGGGGGGGGGGGCGGTTCAGGGATATTTTTGTTCTGCCCAGATGTGAGCTGGGTTGCCGTTGGAGCGATTGTTTGCAAAGAGCCCCGCCCCCTCCCCGCAGCCCCGCCCCTTTCAGCCCCTCCCACCATCGCGCGCCCAGCCCCGCCCCTCCGAAGCCGACCTGCTTTCCTCCCCCTCTTCGCTGTCCCCTCGTTGCGCCCCGCCCCCTCTTCTCCCCTCTGCTCCGCCCCCTCAGCTCCCCTCATCCCCGCCCCCTCGCCTCCTTTTCAGCCCCGCCCCCTCGCCTCCTTTCAGCCCCGCCCCCTCGCCTTCTTTCAGCCCCGCCCCCAGGTGTCCCAGCCAGGCCCCGCCTCCTCTCAGCTCCCCCCTCTTCGCTGGTCCCCCGCGCGCCCTGGCCCCTCCCCTCTCCTCGCCCCTCCTCTCCCAGTGTTCGCAGTTCAAACCCCGCGCGCGCCAGTCTTGCCCCGCCCCCTCCGTTAGTCCCAGCCTGGCCCCTCGTGACCTCCCCCTCTTCGCTCTTCAAACCCCCGCCCCGCGCGCCCAGCCAGGCCCTGCCCCCTCCCTCCTTTCCCCGCCCCCTCCCTCCTTTCCCCGCCCCCTCCCTCCTATCCCCGCCCCCTCCCTCCTATTCCCGCCCCCTCCTCTCCTATTTCCGGCCCCCTCCCTCCTTTCCCCGCCCCCTCCTCTCCTATTTCCCGCCCCCTCCCTCCCGGCCCCGCCCCCTCCCTCCTGGCCCCGCCCCCTCCCTCCTACCCCCGCCCACTCCCTCCTCTCCCCGCGTCCTCCCCCTCCTCCCAGCCCCGCCTCTCCTAGCTCCGCCCCCTCCTCGAACCGTCTTCGCTCTTCAACAACCCTCCTCTCGCCTATCCCCGCCCCCTCCCCAACACCATTCTTTCCATTCAGCCCCGCCCCCTTCCTTCAACCCCGCCCACCTCCTCCCCGCCCCGCCCATCAGCCCCTCCCCTTCTCCCCTTCTCACGGCCCAGCCAGCTTGGCCCCGCCCTCCCTCCTTTCCCCGCTCCGCCCCCTCCATGCGTCGCCGCCAGTCAGGCCCCGCCCCCTCGTTGCGTCACAGCCAAGCCAGGCCCCGCCTCCTGTGCCGCCCTCCTTGTCTTCGCTTGTTCGAACTCCCCGGCCCGCGCGCCCAGCCTGTCCCCGCCCCCTCCTCTCCCAGCCCCGCCCCGTCCTCTCCCGGCCCCACCTCCTCTGCCCGTCTTCGCTATCCAACAACCTGCGGCCCGCCCCCTCCCCTCAGCCCCGCCTCCTTCTCCCCATCTCGCGGCCCAGCCAACCAGTTTGGCTCCGCCCCGTTCTCCATGCGTCGCAGCCAAGCCAGGCCCCGCCTCCTGTGCCACCCTCCTTGTCTTCGCTTGTTCAAACCCCCCCGCGCGCTGCCCAGCCTAGCCCCGCCCCCTTCTCCCCTCCCCTCCCCCAGCTCGCGGGCCCAGCCAGGCAGCCAGGCCCCTGTCCACCCTCACAACACACACAACACCCAGCGAGGGAAAACACCTCCCCTCTCACCCCCTTCCACCCCACTGCCAAGGTGAGAGACTGGGTAATAACAAGCGGGGTGGGGGGGGGGATTGCATGGATGTGGCAGTGGGTGTTTATTATTGGCGGGGGTATGGTTTGTGTGGCGGTGCTGAGGCCGGGTGAAGGAGGCGGGAAGAAGGAGAAGCGCCGCCGCTGCCATGGCCGCCATCTTGGCGGGGAAGCCCGCCCGCCTCCCAGCCACCAGGCACAAGAAAAAGCTTCAAACTCGGCGAGGGGAGCGTCCCAGACCGGCCTTCCTGTCAGCTTTCCCCACAATCCGCACCCGCTCCGTCGAATGAGCCGCTTTTTGTCCCGAAAGGACAACATTTTTTTTCTCCCTTTCCTCTCTCCACAAACATTTTATTTTTCTCTCTTCCCCTCCCTCCTCCTCCTTTCTCTCTTAATCCCCTCCCCTCTCTCCCTCTCTCTCTCAAAACATGGCTGACCGCAGGCTGCATTTACCCTGAAACTGCAAAGACTTTCTTTTTTTTAAATCATCTTTTTTCCACCCCCCTCATCCCACTTTTTTCTTTCTCTCTCCAGGAAAATAAGCACACACAAAACAATACAAACATCCAGGTAAAAATTCTCTTTGTGTTTTTTTTTGCTTTGCTTTTCCCCCCAGTCTTTTTCTGTGCATGTAATTTTTTTTACCCTCTATTCTTAATCTCCCCTCTTATTTTTCTCTCTTTCTCTTTTTCGGGTATTGTTTTGCTTTTTAAAAAAAAGACAATTTGGGAATTGCATCCTTTGCAAAGTGCATCACCCCCCCCCCCTTAATTCTCTTTCTGAATCTCTTCCCTTTAAATTCTCTCTTTTATCCTCTTCCTCCCAATAATTCTTTTTTTTCACTCTTTCTCCCTTTAATTCTCATTTTTCATTCTCTACCCCCCCATTAATTCGACTTCTCCCCTGTAACCCCTTTAATTCTCATTTTATTCTCTATTTGACTTTTCTGTCTTTACCCCGTAACCCATTTAATTCTCATTTTTATTCTCTACCCCCTTGATTGTCATTTTTTCCCCGTAACCCCTTTAATTCTCTATTTCGCTCTTCCCCCTGTAATGCCTTTAATTTTCTACTTTATTCTCTTCCCCTTTAAATCTCCTTTTTCGCTCTTTCCCCCGTAACCCCTTTAATCCTCCTTTTTTATTCTCTATCCTCTTTAATTTTCCGTTTTCCTCTCTTTCCCCGTAACCTCTTTAATTCTCCGATTTCTTCTCTTTCCCCCTTAATTCTCTGTTTTTCTGTCTAATCCCTGTAACCCCATTAATTCTCTTTTTTCCTCTTCTCGGTAAATCCTTTAATTCTCCTTTCCCCTCTTTCCCCGTAACCCCTTCAATTCTCCTTTTTTTCCTGTAACCTCTTTAATTCCCCTATTTTCCTCTCTCCCCATAACCACTTTAATTCCCCGTTTTTCTCTTCTTCCCCATAACCCCTTTAATTATTTTTTTCCCCTCTTCCCTGTAACCCCTTTAATTCTCCGTCTTTCCTCTCCTGTAATTCCTTTAACTTTTTTCTCTTTCCGCCACAACCTCTTTAATTTTCTCTCTTCGTCCTCTATACTCCGCTCCCTTACCGCTGCTTAATTCTCTCTTCGTTCTTGTTACCTCACTGCCACTAAATTCTCTCTTTGTTCTCTTTACCCTTCCCCTACTGCCGCTTAATTCCCTTTTCCCTCGCAAGAAGGGCATTGTTTCGGACGGCGCTCTTTGCGTTTCACTTTTCGGCCTCGTTGGCGGGGGGGGGGGGAGTGCATAAAATTTGCGTTTCGTTAACGGGAAGAATCGTAATTACTTTTCTTCATCATTCCACCCCCACCAAAAACCCAATTCTCTTGCAGGTGGCGGGAGTAGACGGGACGGGAGCGTTCCGGTGGGGATCGGATAAAGGCTTTGGTCGCTTTCGATGTCTGCGGGTCGGGTTAGATCGTTCGGAGAGGCGGGCGTGACGGGACGCGCGGTCCTCTTTTCCGGTGTGCTGGTTGGGTTTCGCCAGTTGGTACGCAGCCGCGGTGTGCCCCACACAACAGCGCTGCGGTGTGTGTTCGCGGTGCATATTGCGTTTTCTTTGGGGTGTTTTCTTGCGTGAAAAATTGGTGCCGTTTTTGGGAGAACCCCCCCCCCCCCCTGAAAATATCCATTGACGTCCTGCGGAGAGAAGGACTTATTCTCGTCGCCACTGTGGTTGCAGTGACAATGTTCGGTCTGCAGAATGTCTTGGCACCATTTTGTTTGAGCCATTCCAGGAGTGATTTCCTCGCTGGCGCGAGGGTTTGAGATATTGCAATCTGTGTGGCGGCGAATCGGGAGTTCGCAAGAGGACGCGAAAGTTGCCTCATATAGTTTAGGGGTTGAGGTGTGAGGATTGTCCACAGGAGCGAGCGGTGTTCCGACCTTAATGTGTCGATACAGGAGGCAACGTCACCCGAACATCTGTAATCAGAGGCTCAAGGACACTCGTAATAGTTCCAGAGTGACGCAAGTAACTTTTCTGTGGTGGTCGGTTTGCGTCAGGATCTTAATTGTTTAATCTGCACACGTACGTTAAGAATGCCATTTGGATTTGTTCCACAGATGGGGGCTTCCCTTTTCATGGTGGCGGCTTGATGGACCTCGAATTTGTCGTATGTTTGTTTGGTGCATTCACGTGCGATTTTTGTTTTGTAAAACTGCTCTGCTACGAACTTGGTTGCAGCCTTACATAGAATCCCTGCAGTGCAGAAGGAGGCCATTTGGCCCATTGGGTCGGCACTGACCACAGTCCCACCCAGGTCCTCTCCCCGTAACCCCCTGCATTTACCCGAGCTAGCCTCCCCCGACACTAAGGGGCAACTTAACATGGCCAATCAACCTGAACTACGCATCTTTGGACACTAGGGGATAATTTAACATGGCCAATCAACCTGAACTACGCATCTTTGGACACTAGGGGATAATTTAGCACGGCCAATCCACCTAACCTGCACATCTTCCGAACTGTGGGAGGAAACCGGAGCATCTGGAGGAAACCCACGCAGACACGGGGAGAACGTGCTGACTCCACACAGACAGTGACCCAAGCCGGGAATCGAACCCGGGTCCCTGGCACAGTGAGGCAGCAGTGCTAACCGCTGTGCCACCGTTTAGGAGAAGATTCGAGGGTGTTCGGTCGGTTTTCTTTACCGTTGCTCCAATCAAGTTAAAGATGGCACCTAGTTTGTAATAAGGAGCATTTTGAGAACGGCGCATTGTTACGAATGTTTGTAGAATTTGCGTGGAGTTGCTATCGTTACGATGGAGAGAGGCGCATAGTTTGTAATAACGCAGGGTTTGGCCGCAACGCATTATGACACAAGTTTGTAGATCTTGAGAGAGGAAACCTTATGATAGGAATTTTGAATGCAAGGCATTATTGTGTAGATCATCTGTGGCATTGCTCATGTTGAGACAGAGATGACACCTTATAACGACAGGAATTTTGAATGCTAGGCATTATCATGAGTGTTTGTAGACCATCCGTGGCATTGCTCGTGTTCAGATGTAGAGGATGCACACTTCGCTGCAACAGGAATTTTGAATGCAAGGCATTATTATGAATGTTTGTCGATCATCCGTGGCATTGCTCCTGTTAAGATGGAGGGAACGCATGCTTTGGAATTTTAAGCGCAGTGCTTTATTATGAATGTAGATCATCTGTGGCATTGCTCCTGTTAAGATGGAGAGGGCACATAGTTTGTAAAGACAGGAGTTTTGGATGCAAGTCATTTGGTTACATTCCATGGCATTGCTCATGTTAAAACGGAGAGGACATACTTTATCATGGGAGGTCAGACATCATGCACTGTTACAAATGTTTGTAGATTTTTCTCTGGCATGGCTCATTTTACGTTGGCGCGGATGCTATCTTATTTTTAATAATTGTGGAAATTTTTCAGTTGGGCCTCTCAGCGATATTGTACAAAGTAATGGATTTCCCAAGAAGTGGATTACAAATATTTATTCCCCCGTCACAAATAACTCCGTCTTAACAAGAGCAATGCCATGGATGATCAGCAAACATTCATAATAATGCCTTGTGTTCAAAACTCGATGACGTGCTCGCTCCATCTTAACGTGAGCAATGCCACGGATGATCTACAAATGTTTCGTTTTATTCAAAGTGGTGATGTATTTTTTTCTGAAAGTTTCAAGAAACCCCTATGTTAAGCTGCGGGAGATTTGTTTGTAATAAATTAGCTCGCAATTTATTAATCAGTTGCACAGAGGAAGGGGAGAGGAAGTAGTTTGAAATGAACTTGGGCTAGGCAAGATATAGGACTGTCAATTGGTATTCTTTTCCCACGCGTAACAGGATGAGCCAGATTGAAATGCCCTTATAAACGCAAATCTGTGATCTTGAATGCAGTCATTTAAAAATAGTAAGTCTGTTTGTTTAGCCGCGAATCATACGACACAGCATGTATTACACTGGCAGTGTATAAGCTCCAATTGTTGAGTGAGAATCAGCTTGTGAGGGCATGAAATGTCAGCCCGAGCTACGTTTGTCCGGTCTCTGAGACCGATCTTGGGTCAAAGCATTGTGTTTTCTTAGAGAAGAAAATACGATTTTTGCGTTTTATTCCAGTTATGGTGTGCAATACTCATAGAATCACAGAAACCCTACAGTTCAGAAGGAGGCCATCCGGCCAATCGAGTCTGCACCGACAACAATTCCACCCAGTCCTATTCCAGTGATCTAATACATTCACCCTGCTAATCCCCCTAACCTACGCGCCCTGGGACACCAAGGGGCAATTTAGCATGGCCAATCCACCCTAACCTGCACATCTTTCAGACTGTGGGGGGAAACCCACACAGACACGGGGAGAACATGCAAACTCCACACAGACAGTGACCCAAGCCGGGAATCAAACCCGGGTCCCTGGAGCTGTGAGGCATCAGCGCGAACCACCGTGCCGCCCCTAAATTCCCCACTCGATCTCCTCCACCGGTGCTTTCCATGCTCGTTGGAAAGGAATATCACCTCCGAATTGCTATACTCAGCATTATAGGCGATACAAAAATGCTGGGAAAAACTCAGCAGGTCTGGCAGCCTCTGTGGAAGAGGCAAACAGTGTTAACATTTTTGAGCCTGAATGAGTCTTTGTCAGAAGACTCTCACGGACTCGATGTTAACTCCGTTTCTCTCTCCACAGATGCTGCCAGGCCTGCTGTGTTCCCCCCCCCCCCCCCCCCCCCCAGCATTTTCAGTTTCTGTTTCAGATTTCCAGCATCCGCCACATTTTGTTGTTATTATTATTATTATTGTTGTTGTTGTTACGCACTCGTGCTGGGTAGCGATGGCTCCAACTCTTATCAGATCCCGCCGGATTGCATAAAGTATTGTCTGCGTGGCAAGATCCACCAGATCTCGGGCGGCCGCGATCTCATTGATGGCGGAGCACGCCTGATGGGCCGAACGGCCTACGTCTGCTCCCGCGCCACGCGGTGATTTACATTTTTGTGTCAAAATTTGAAAGAGGTGTTGGTGGCATCTACACGTCGATCACTGTTGATGTGATGGATGAGAAGCGGCAAGTTTCTGTAATTATTATCCAATGGCTAACTGGTGGCACCAGCAGGGTAAGCGCGGGTGCTTTCTGCGTACAAAGCGCTCGATACATCCCGCATTGAAATATCGAAAATAGAAACAGGAGAAGGCTGTTCGACCCTTCCAGCCTTCTCCACCATTCATTTTGATTATGGCTGATCGTCAAATTCAATATCCTGATCCCTCATTTGTTGGGCGACACGGTGGCACAGTCGGTTAGCACCCCCACACCCCCCCTCCCGTGTCAGCGTGAGTTTCCTCCGGGTGCTCCGGTCCCCTCCCACAGTCCGAAAGACATGCAGGTTAGGGTGCATGGGCAGTGCTAAATTGTCCCTTAGTGTCCAAAGATGTGCGGGTTAGGTGGATAGGGCATGCTAAATTGACCTTAGTGTCAGGACGATTAGCAGGGTAAATATGTGGGGTTACGGGAATAGAGCCTGGGTGGGATTGCAGTCGGTATAGACTCAATGGGCCGAATGGCCTCCTGTAATGTAGGGATTCTATGTATCTCCAAGACTGCAAGCTTGAGATGATGGGGCAGGCTGGCGATTAAGTCGACATCCAGGCTTTGTTTGTGTTGAGCTCAGTCACCTGTAGACATTGTGGTCCTGGTGTGTTCTGTTTGTGGAACAGTTTTCACTACGCGCTTATCTTTCTAACTGATTGAACCTGTGTGAGATGTCAGTGTGCTGGATGGGAATCGCTGAACAGTTAGCATTTTTACAGTAACTTCATTGCAATGTGAATGTAAGCCTTACTTGTGACTAATAAATAAGCTTTAACTTTGTCAGGGAAATCCCAAGCCTGGCCGCGAACAAGACTCTTGAGATAAGAATGCACTGTTCGCAGCGCCAGGGACCCGGGTTCGATTCCCGGCCTGGGTCACTGTCTGTGCGGAGTCTGCATGTTCTCCCTGTGTCTGCATGGGTTTCCTCCCACAGTCCGAAAGACGTGCAGGTTAGGGTGCATTGGCCGTGCTAAATTCCACCTCAGTGTACCCGAACAGGCGCCGGAGTGTGGCGACTAGGGGATTTTCACAGTAACTTCATTGCAGTGTTAATGTAAGCCGACTTATGACCCTAATGAATAAACTTTAAATCTATCTCTCCACTCCACCACACAGTGCGGGCTGAGCTTTTAGTTTTATTAATATCCAAGATTAGTGGGGTAAACATGTAGGGTTACGGGAATGGGGTCTGGGCTCTGTCGGAGAGCGGGTGCAGACTTGATGGGCCGGATGGCCTCCTCCTGCACTGTAGGGATTCTCTGAACCTACATGTTCATCTTATTAGCTTTAAACTCTTAAGTATTTAGCATCCACCCACATCAATTTTTGCAATGCAGTGTGTTTTTGGGGGGGGAATGGTTTTTACGAGCTTTATTCAGAAGCACCCTGATTTATCGGGTATTTTTTAACATAATCTGCACGTGCAGTGGCATTTTGAGTGTCGTACAAGATATTACAGGCATGTTGGCAGTATTTCTGCCTCTAATTGATGTGATGTGGAGATGCCAGCGTTGGACTGAGGTGGGCACAGTAAGATGTCTCACAACACCAGGTTAAAGTCCGACAGGTTTATTTGGTAGCACAAAGCTTTCGGAGTGTCGCCCCTTCATCAGGTGAGTGAGGAGTTGTGTTCACAAACAGGGCGCATATAGACACAAACTCAATTTGCAAGATAATGGTTGGAACCTTCCAATCGTTATCTTGTAAATTGAGTTTGTGTCTGCATATGCCCTGTTTGTGAACACAACTCCTCACTCACCTGATGAAGGGGCGACACTCCGAAAGCTCGTGCTACCAAATAAATCTGTCGGACTTTAACCTGGTGTTGTGAGACTTCTTACTCTAATTGATGTGACATTTCTGTGCAGGTTGTAACTGGGGTGTCCCGGTTTCGCCAGGTGGAAGTCAGAGGTTTACGAAGTTGAATCTACCAAAGCACTAGTGTTAAAACAAGGGTGCCACTATTGCCCACCATCCCTGTCCCCTCCAGCCTCCACATGTCCTAGAAGGCTTCAGCCATGATGTCATACATCCGGTGCTGAATAGACGGTTTAAGTTTATTTATTAGTGTCATAAGTCGGCTTACGTTAACACTGCAATGAAGTTACTGTGAAAATCCCCTAGTCGCCACACTCCGGCGCCTGTTTGGGTGCGCTGAGGGAGAATTTAGCACAGCCAATCCAGCACGTCTTTCGGACTGTGGGAGGAAACCAGAGCACCCGGAGGAAACCCACACAGACATGGGGAAGAACGTGCAGACTCTGCACAGACAGTGACCCGAGCTGGAAATCAAACCCGGGTCCCTGGCGCTGTGAGGCAGCAGAGCTAACCCACTGTGCCACCATGCCGCCCTAAACACAAAGAAAGGCTTGTATTTATATAGAAAATCTCAGCAGGTCTGATAGCATCAGTGGGGAGAGAGTAGAGCCAGAAAGTAGAATGACTCTACTCTCTGCCCACAGACGCTGTCAGAGCTACAGAGATTTTCCAGCATTTTCTGTTTTTGTTTCAGATTCCAGCATCTGCGATATTTTACTTTTGCCTTTGCATTTGTGGAGCACAACCATGGGGCAACAGGCGCGTCAAAGCACTTTACAGCCAGTGGAACATTTTTGAAGTGCGATGGCTGTTCTAATGTGGGAAACGTGGCTGTTAACTTTATCCTCGGCTTGTCTACTCGTTGAGACGACTCAGAGCATTTTCGGGGACAAGCGATGAGACTTGCCTGGTCAAGTTTTCGGAGGGGGGGGGGGAATGACTCAGAATGAGGTGGAGTGATTTTAAAATTAAAATTGGGGAAAGCAAATCCTGACAAAGAAAAAGGCTGAGAGAGTTTGAACGAAAGTTTTGCATTCCTCAGCTTGTCGTCCCACAAGAAGCTACTTGAAGGGCAGTCATTGTCGTGTAGAATGAGCTGTGGTGGGATGCCATTGACTATTCAACTCCTTTGGGCCTCATTCAGAGATTCCACCCCGGTGTCCACTCAGCGTCAGTGAGGGTTTCTGGTTAATGTCACATGTTTTCAGTCGCCCGTCATTGCCAAACCGGGACATGGGCCGGAGTTTTACAGTCACGTCCGCCCCAGAATTGGAGCGGGTGAGGCTCGCAGAACAGAATTCTCCGACAGCCTCGGACGTTACAAGCCTCTCCCGAGCAAGGTCGTAAAATCCCGGTGATGGGAGGATTTAAATTCATACCTTCACAAAGGGAGGTATTGTTTAAAGTTTATTTGTCACAAGTAGGCTTACATTAACACTGCAATGAAGTTACTGTGAAAATCCCCTCGTCGCCACACGCCGGCGCCTGTTTGGGTAACACTGAGGGAGAATTTAGCACCTAACCAGCATGTCTTTCGGACTGTGGGAGGAGAAACCGGAGCACCCGGAGGAAACCCACGCAGACACGGGGAGAACGTGCAGGCTCCACACAGACAGTGACCCGAGCCGGGAATCGAACCCAGGTCCTTGGTGCCGTGAGGCAGTAGTGCTAACCACTGTGCTACCGTGCTGCCCGATGACTGGAGAAACGCAAGTTTTAGTGAGGAGCTGAAGGAAATCTGTATTAGTAGAGAGATGATTTTGGGGAAATTGATGGGATTGAAGGTGGATAAATCTCCAGGGCCTGATGATCTTTATCCGAGAGTATTTAAAGAAGTGGCCCTGGAAATAGATCCATTGGTGGTCATTTTGCAAACTTCTTTGGACTGTGAAATAGTTCCTACAGATTGGAGGGTAGCTAATGTAAGCCCGCTATTCAAAAAGGGAGGTCGAGAGAAAACGGGACTATAGATCAGTGAGCCTAACGTCTGTACTGGGGAAGTTGCTAGAGTCCATTATCAAGGATTTCATAACAATTGGAAAGCAGTGGGATAATCGGACAAAGTCAGCATGGATTTCCGAAAGGGAAATCATGCTTGACATATCCAGGGAATTTTCACAATGGCTTCATGTAAACCTACTTGTGACACTAATAAATAAACTTTTAGTGGAGTTGACCAGGGCGAGCCGGTAGATGTGGTTTATTTAGATTTTCAGAATACTTCCAACAACTTCTCACATAACAGATTGCTGTGTAAAGTTAAAGCACGTGGGATTGCAGGTAATATCTTGAAATGGATTTTTAAAAACTGGTTAATAGAAAGGAAGCAAAGAGTTGGAATAAATGGGTCTTTTTCCGATTGGCAGTCAGTGACTGGTGGGGTACCGCGGGGATCTGTGCTAGGACTCCAATTGTTCGCATTATATATTCAATGATTTGGACGAAGGAACTCAATGTATTATCTTCAAATTTGCAGACGATACAAAGTTGGGTGGGAGGGGTGAGCTGTGAGGAGGATGCAGAGATGCGTGATTTGGACAGGCTGAGTGGGTGGGCATCGGCACGGCAGATGCAGTATAATGTGGATAAATGTGAGGTCATCCACTTAAATAGCAAAAATAAGGAGGCAGATTATTATTTGAATGGGTGTAAATTGAGAGAGGTGGATACTCAGTGAGACCTTGGAGTCCTCGTGCATCAGTCGCTGAAAGTAAGCGCGCAGGTACAGCAGGCAGTAAAGAAGGCAAATGGTTATGTTGGCCTTCATAGCGAGAGGATTTGAGTATAAGGATGGGGATGTTTTGCTGCAATTGTACAGGGTGTTGGTGAGGCCACACCTGGAGTATTGTGCGCAGTTTTGGTCTCTTTATCTGAGGAAGGATGTCCTTGCTATAGAGGGAGCCCAGCGAAGGTTTACCAGGCTGATTCCTGGGATGGTAAGTCTGTCATATGAGGAGAAACTAAGTTGGTTAGGATTATATTCACTAAAGTTTAGAAGAGTGAGAGGGGATCTTGTAGAAACTTATAAAATTCTAACAGGGTAGATTCAGAAAGAATGTTCCCAATGGTGGGGGGAGTCCAGAACTAGGGGGGGTCATAGTTTGAGGATAAGGGATAAACCTTTTAGAACTGAGGTGAGGAGAAATTTCTTCACCCAGAGGGTGGTGAATGTGTGGAATTCACTCCCACAGAAAGTAGTTCAGGCCAAAATGTTGTCTGATTTCAGGAAGAAATTGGATATAGCTTTTGGAGCTAAAGGGGTGGGGGGGGGGATCAGGATATTGAATTTGATGATTAGTCATGATCAAAATGAATGGTTGGGCAGGCTGGAAGGGCCGAATGGCCGCCTCCTGCTTCTAGTTTCTATGCATGTTTCTATGTCCTGGCTTGACACCACTTGAGAGCTTCTCCAGCTGGGGTTCGATGGCTTATGAAGTGCTCATTGGTCATTCAACAAGCCTCACTCCTGCGCTATTCAGTGTGTTGAGGTAAAATAGTGCAGTGCGATTCTGCATTTGTGTACAGGCCTCGGTCGCAGCCTGAGCTAATGCCTCCAAGTAAAATATGGGCTTCTGGTAGTGTTCAGATGTTAAAACAATTTGGAGTAGGCTGCATGATTAGGTAGTCTCCTGTACTCCCTAAAGTCCTGGAGGGAGACTTTGACTTGACACTGAGTTGGAAGCTGTAGCACTCAAAACCCTCTGCCAAACACGTGGAGATGGGGGCGGCACAGTGGGTTAGCACTGCTTCCTCACGGCGCCAGGGACCCAGGTTCAATTCCTGGCTTGGATCACAGTCTGGGTGGAGTTCGCAAATTCTCCCCCGTGTCTGCGTGGGTTTCCTCCGGGTGCTCCGGTTTCCTCCCACAGTCCGAAAGACGTGCTGGTTAGGGTGCATTGGCCGTGCTAAATTCTCCCTCGGTGTTACCCGAACAGACGCCGAAGTGTGGCGACTAGAGGATTTTCACACTGACTTCATTGCAGTGTTAATGTAAGCCGACTTGTGACACTAATAAATAAACTTTACTTTGAATCGACAGATGGTTGAAATCTAGAAATAGGTAGCAATCTGACAGGTTCTTGGGAAGGGGGGGGGGTGTTACTGCACACACCATTCTTTAGAACGTCATGATTAGGTACCATAAATAATTAAAATGGAACCCAGGTCTTTCTATCTAGTGGGTTGATGATATGGAGTTACCAGCGTTGGACTGGAATAGGCACAGTTAGTAGTCTCTCAACACCAGGTTAAAGTCCAACAGGTTTATTTGGTAGCATGAGCTTTTGGAGCGCTGCTTCTTCATCAGGTGAGTGACTCGCCTGATGAAGGGGCAACGCTCCGGAGGCTCGTGCTACCAAATAAACCTGTTGAACTTTAACCTGGTGTTGAGAGACTACTTACTGTATCTAGAGGGTTAGAATGCAAGAGGGTAGAAGTCATACGTCAGCTGTGCAAAGCCCTGGTGGGACTACACCTAGAGTTACTGAGGGCAGTTCTGGGCTCCACGCCCTAGGAAGGAGATATTGGCCTTGGAGGGACAGTGCAGTGTCGATTTACCAGACCAATACCTGGACTCCGTGTTGAATTACGAGGGTGCATTTCACAAACTATAGGGCTGCACTTGCTGGAATTTAGGAAGTGAAGGGGAGATCTGAGTGAGGTTTTTGAAGGGGGCTGATGGGGTCGATGGAAAGAAACTACTTCTGCTAGTTGGTGGGGGGAGGGGGGGGCAAGAGTGAAATGTAGAGCCAGACCTTTTCAGAAGTGAAATTAAAAAAAAAACACTTTTACATGCAAAGGGTGGGAGAAGTTTGGAACTTTTCTCAGCCAATGGCAATTGATGGTAGAGGAATTGTTAACTTGCAGTTGAAGATGGCAGATGTGAAAATGAAGCAAAGGTATCGAGGGGCAAAGGGGGCAGATGGAGTTAGGCCATAGATCAGCCATGATCTCATTTGAATGGCAGAACAGACTAGAGGGGCTGATTGGCCTCTTGCGAGACCAGAGCTCCGAACCCGAACATCCGGCGGGTTGCTTGCTCACCCTACATCATAGGAAACCTGTGAAACGCTACAGCCCGTATGAGGAACGGGTTGAGGACTCGTTGTCTTCACTCGTTGGAATTTAGAAGGATGAGGGCGGTACCTTACTGAAACTTACAGGATACTGCGAGGCCTGGAGAGAGTGGATGTGGAGAGGATGTTTCCACTAGTAGGAAAAACTAGAACCAGAGGGCACAACCTCAGACTAAAGGGACGATCCTTTAAAACAGAGATGAGGAGGAATTTCTTCAGCCAGAGAGTGGTGAATCTGTGGAACTCTTTGCCGCAGAAGGCTGTGGAGGCCGGGTCATTGAGTGTCTTTAAGACAGAGATAGATCGGTTCTTGATTAATAAGGGGATCGGGGTAATGGGGAAAAGGCAGGAGACTGGGGGATGAGAAAACTATCAGCCATGATTGAATGGCGGGGCAGATTCGATGGGCCGAGTGGCTTAATTCTGCTCCTATATCTTATGGTCACCCTTTCCAGACAACCCATGTAACTTTCCACAAATTTCAAGGTTCAGAAAGCGAATCTTATTGATCATTTTTAAAAAATGACCCAATTCTGTCAGGTCGAGTAGTGTGCTTCTGTGCTGTAAGCTCTTACATAACATCTGACTGATAAAGAACAACTTTGGGTTATAATTCCAGCAGCTTTGTGAATTTCCTTGCTGCACAATGGTTCTGCTGCTGGGCTCGGTAATCCAGAGCCAGGACTGCTGATTGAGAGGCCCTGACTTCAAACCCCACCACAGCAGCTGGGGGGCTCTGAGTTCAGTTAATTAAATAAATCAGCAATAAACCAGTCTCCGTGGTGGTGACCACAAAACGACCAGATTGTCAGGGATATGAACCCCCATCTGGTGCACTGATGTCCTTCAGCTGTTCAGGCCTGCATGTGGGTCCAGGGCTTGGTCTTTCAGTGTCGATTTCCCCTTTTATCCTGTAGTATAAGTTGTTGTGACAGTGTAAAATTTGGAATTGTGGCATCTGTCCTGTTGACTGTAAGATGAAAAGCTTTGACAATATGTGTCTCTAGACGTGGTGGTTAGGTGCGTCGACTATGCCAAATTCTCCCTCAGTGTACCCGAACAAGGTGCCGGAGTGTGGCGACTAGGGGATTTTCACAGTACCTTCATTGCAGTGTTAATGTAAGCCTACTTGGGACAAGAATAAATCAACTTTAAAACGTTCTCCCTTCAGCGGTAATTGAAAACTGTTTCCCGTCTCGAAACTTGTACCAAATTCTCAGTCGTGTAAATGTGACATATGTGAATGAACCAAGTTCTCAGTCAGAGTGTTATACAGTTGGAGGCCATTTGGCCCATCGAGTGTGCACCGACCACAATCCCACCCAGGTCCTATCCCCATAACCCTATGCGTTTATCCTAACTAGTTCCCCTGACACTAAGGGGCAATTTAGCACGGCCAATCCACCTAACCCGCACATCTTTCGGACTGTGGGAGGAAACCGGAGCACCCGGAGGAAACTTACGCAGACACGGGGAGAACGTGCAAACTCCACACAGACAGTGACCCAAGCTGGGAATCGAACCCAGGTCCCTGGCGCTGTGAGGCAGCAGTGCTGACCACTTTGCCACAGTGTCCTGTAGACGTGACATGTGAATGAACCAAGTTCTCAGTCATGTAGACGTGACATAGATGAATGTGAATGAATGCTCTCCTAAAAAGAGGGCAGAATGGGGTGACCAGCTGTTGTGTGGGGTGTGAACGTTGGTGTGAGAAAGGAACCACTTTATTCACACCAATTCTGCTGCTGTCGTGAATCTGGAGTCTGAGTCAGACTTGCTGCCGTTCTGATGTATTTGCGATGCGCTGCCTTTTGTCACGGAACAGCTGCATGTAGGCTAGCTCCCTTCATCCTCCTGCTCGTAGCAGGACATTTAGAAAATGGCAATAGAATTGGAACAGAGTCGGCATGGCTTTCTAAAAGAGAAATCGTGTTTGACAAATTTATTGGAGCAGTTTGAGGACCACCAGGGTGAATAAAGGGGGATCAGTAGATGTGGTGTATTTGGATTTCCCAAAGGCATTTGATAAGATGCCATGAAAATGTTTGGCAGGATAGGAATGCAGAATGTTATTTACGGGAATAGAGACTGCAGGACGTTGCGGTACAGAGGGATCTGGGTGTCCTCGTGTGTGAATGACAAAAAATAATGAACATGCAAGGCACAGCAGGTAGGTAAAGGAAGGTAAAGAGGTGGTAGCTTTCTCGGGAGAAGTTTCCTCTCTCTGGAAGAATCCCAAATCCACGCCAGGTTTGCGAGGCGCAGGAGAGAATAAAGACCAAAGACCTTGCGGAGATGTGGGGCAGAGCCACCTCGCTGTGGATTAACAGCAGCCTCTCATAGTGAGAGGATTGAAAGGTCGGTTGAATGTGTTCGGAGGGTTCAACCTCCGCTGTTTCCGAGCACAGCCCTGAGTTGGGGTGACGCTTCCTTTAAATGAGTGCAGAATCGGCGATTGTTTACAGCGTACCAGAACTGCAGACAGTAAATCCGGTGACTGTAAGGATATTTGGCTAAACTCTTGTTGGAGTCGGGGCTCACAGTGTGGGGTGTATTTATCCTCTGGTAGATCAGGTGAGCTGTAATTTTTTTTTTTGCCTGAAGGATTATTTGCACATTGCAGAACGGAGTGAGTTTTATCCTTTGATTTGATTTGTTATTGTCCCATGTATCGGGACACAGTGAAAAGTATTGTTTCTTACGCGCTATACAGACAAAGCATACCGTTCATAAGAGTACATAGGGGGGAAAGGAGGGACTGCAGAATGCAGTGTTACAGTCATAGCGAGAGTGTAGAGAAAGATCAACTTAATGCGAGGTAGGTCCATTCAAAACTCTGACGGCAGCAGGGAAGAAGCTGTTCTTGAGTCGGTCGGTACGTGACCTCAGACTTTTGTATCTTTTTCCCGACAGAAGGTGGAAGAGAGAATGTCCGGGGTGCAATGGGGTCCTTGATTATGCTGACTGCTTTTCCCGAGGCAGCGGGAAGTGTAGATGGAGTCAATGGATGGGAGGCTGGTTTGCGTGATGGATTGGGCTACATTCACGACCCTTTGTAGTTCCTTGCGGTCTTGGGCAGAGCAGGAGCTATACCAAGCTGTGATACATCCGGAAAGAATGCTTTCTATGGGGCATCTGTAAAAGTTGGTGAGAGTCGTAACGCACATGCCAAATTTCCTTAACCTCCTGAGAAAGTAGAGGCATTGGTGGGGCTTTCTTAACTATAGTGTTGGCATGGGGGCCAGGTTGTTGGTGATCTGGACACCTAAAAACGTGAAGCTCCTGACCATTTCTACTTCGTCCCCATTGATGTAGACAGGAGCGTGTTCTCCTTTATGCTTCCTGAAGTTGATGACAATCTCCTTCGTTTTGTTGACATTGAGGGAGAGATTATTGTCATTGCCCCAGTTCACCAGATTCTCTATCATTTTGCTGTACTCTGCCTCGTCATTGTTTTGAGATCCGACCCACGACGGTGGTGTCGTCAGCATGTTCCTAATTGTCGCGGGGTAACCATAGAGAACCTTCGCTGGACTTGTGCAGCCCATAGCAACCAATGAGGGAGACACAGCAGACATCGGTTCAGTCGAGTACGCTGTTCACTGTGCTCTCTGAATGAGTTTGCTGACCTCTTCTCCATATTGCTCAGACCAAAGGAGATTATTTAATTCTTAATGTCTACTGTCAGCTGCCCAGTTAAGATGAGGAGCACAATATAGGCAAGTGTTGCAATGCAGATTCTCAAAAAAAACCCTTTGCATCACACTGCGAAATTTTGTCACGCTTAAGGAACAAAGATAATACTCCAATATTTACTCCAATATAATATATGAACATAGAACAGCACAGAACAGGCCCTTCGGCCCACGATGTTGTGCCGAGCTTTATCTGAAACCAAGATCAAGCTATCCCACTCCCTATCATCCTGGTTGCTCCATGTGCCTATCCAATAACCTCTTAAATGTTCCTAAAGTGTCTGACTCCACTATCACTGCAGGCAGTCCATTCCACACCCCAACCACTCTCTGCGTAAAGAACCTACCTCTGATATCCTTCCTATATCTCCCACCACGAACCCCATAGTTATGCCCCCTTGTAATAGCTCCATCCACCTGAGGAAATAGTCTTTGAACGTTCACTCTATCTATCCCCTTCATCATTTTATAAACCTCTATTAAGTCTCCCCTCAGCCTCCTCCGCTCCAGAGAGAACAGCCCTAGCTCCCTCAACCTTTCCTCATAAGACCTACCCTCCAAACCAGGCAGCATCCTGGTAAATCTCCTCTGCACTCTTTCCAGCGCTTCCACATCCTTCTTATTGTGAGGTGACCAGAACTGCACACAATATTCCAAATGTGGTCTCACCAAGGTCCTGTACAGTTGCAGCATAACCCCACGGCTCTTAAACTCCAACCCCCTGTTAATAAAAGCTAACACACTATAGGCCGCCTTCACAGCTCTATCCACTTGAGTGGCAACCTTTAGAGATCTGTGGATATGGACCCCACGATCTCTCTGTTCCTCCACAGTCTTCAGAACCCTACCTTTGACCCTGTAATCCACATTTAAATTAGTCCTACCAAAATGAATCACCTCACATTTATCAGGGTTAAACTCCATTTGCCATTTTTCAGCCCAGCTTTGCATCCTATCTATGTCTCTTTGCAGCCCACAACACCCCTCCACCTCATCCACTACTCCACCAATCTTGGTGTCATCAGCAAATTTACTGATCCACCCTTCAGCCCCCTCCTCTAAGTCATTAATAAAAATCACAAAGAGCAGAGGACCAAGCACTGATCCCTGTGGCACTCCGCTAGCAACCTGCCTCCAGTCCGAAAATTTTCCATCCACCACCACCCTCTGTCTTCGATCAGTCAGTTACCTATCCAATCGGCCAACTTTCCCTCTATCCCACACCTCCTCACTTTCATCATAAGCCGACCATGGGGGACCTTATCAAACACCTTACTAAAATCCATGTATATGACATCAACTGCCCTACCTTCATCAACACACTTAGTTACCTCCTCAAAAAATTCAATCAAATTTGTGAGGCACGACTTGCCCTTCACGAATCCGTGCTGACTATCCCGGATTAATCCGCATCTTTCTAAATGGTCGTAAATCCCATCCCTAAGGACCTTTTCCATCAATTTACCAACCACCGAAGTAAGACTAACCGGTCTATAATTACCAGGGTCATTTCTATTCCCTTTCTTAAACAGAGGAACAACATTCGCCATTCTCCAGTCCTCCGGCACCATCCCCGTGGACAGTGAGGACCCAAAGATCAAAGCCAAAGGCTCTGCCATCTCATCCCTTGCCTCCCAAAGAATCCTAGGATACATTTCATCAGGCCCAGGGGACTTATCGACCTTCAGTTTATTCAAAACTGCCAGGACATCCTCCCTCCGAACATCTATTTCCTCCAGCCTATTAGCCTGTAACACCTTCTCTTCCTCAAAAACATGGCCCCTCTCCTTGGTGAACACTGAAGAAAAGTATTCATTCATCACCTCGCCTATCTCTACTGACTCCATACACAAGTTCCCACTACTGTCCTTGACCGGCCCTAACCTCACCCTGTTCATTCTTTTATTCCTCACATAAGAGTAAAAAGCCTTGGGGTTTTCCTTGATCCGACCCGCCAAGGACTTCTCGTGTCCCCTCCTAGCTCTCCTAAGCCCCTTTTTCAGCTCGTTCCTTGCTAACTTGTAACCTTTAATCGAGCCATCCGAACCTTGTTTCCTCATTCCTACATAAGCTTCCCTCTTCCTTTTCACAAGACATTCCACCTCTTTCGTGAACCATTGTTCCCTCACTGGGCCATTTCCTCCCTGCCTGACAGGGACATACCTATCAAGGACACCCAGTATTTGTTCCTTGAAAAAGTTCCACTTTTCATTAGTGCCTTTCCCTGACAGTTTCTGTTCCCAACTTATGCCCCCTAATTCTTGCCTAATCGCATCATAATTACCTCTCCCCCAATTGTAAACCTTGCCCTGCCGTACGGCCCTATCCCTCTCCATTGCAATAACAAAAGACACCGAATTGTGGTCACTATCTTCAAAGTGCTCTCCCACAACCAAATCTAACACTTGGCCCGGTTCATTTCCCAGTACCAAGTCCAATGTGGCCTCACCTCTTGTCAGCCTATCCACATATTGTGCCAGGAACCCCTCCTGCACACACTGCACAAAAACTGCCCCATCCGACTATTTGACCTCCAAAGGTTCCAATCAATATTTGGAAAGTTAAAGTCCCCCATGACAACTACCCTGTGACCCCCACACATATCCATAATCTGCTTAGCAATTTCTTCCTCCACATCTCTATTACTATTTGCGGGCCTATAATAAACTCCTAACAACGTGACTGCTCCTTTCCTATTTCTAACCTCAGCCCATATTACCTCAGTGTGCAGATCCCCCTCGAAGTGCCTTTCTGCAGCCGTTAAACTATCCTTGATTAACAATGCTACTCCTCCACCTCTTTTATCAGCTTCCCTACACTTACTGAAACATCTATACCCCGGAACGTCCAACAACCATTCCTGTCCTTGTTCTACCCACGTCTCCCGTAATGGCCACAACATCGTAGTCCCAAGTACCAATCCACGCCCCAAGTTGATCTACCTTGTTCCGGATGCTCCTTGCATTGAAGTAGACACACTTCAACCCACCTACCTGTCTACCGGTACCCACCCTTGACCCTGATACCTTCCCCAATACCTCACCGCCCTCAACACTGACTTCTGGACTACAACTCCTTTTCCCACTCCCCTGACAAATTAGTTTAAACCCCCCTGAAGTGCCGTATCAAATTTCCCTCCCAGGATATTGGTGCCCCTCTGGTTCAGGTGCACCCCGTCCTGTTTGTACAGGTCCCACCTTCCCCAGAATGTGTTCCAATTATCCACGTATCTGAAACCCTCCCTCCTACACCATCCCTGCAACCACATGTTTAACTGCACTCTCTCCCTGTTCCTCAACTCGCTATCACGTGGCACCGGCAACGTACCAGAGATGACCACATGTTTTGTCTTGGCTCTCAGCTTCCAGCCCAGCTCCCGAAATTCCTGTTTTAAATCCCCGTCCCTTCTCTTACCTATGTCGTTGGTACCAATGTGTACCACGACTTGTGACTGTTTCCCCTCCCCCTTAAGAATCCGGAAAACACGGTCCGAGACGTCACGGACCTTGGCATCCGATAGACAACATACCATCCGTGAGTCTCTTTTGCTGCCACAGAACCTCCTATCTATCCCTCTAACTAACGAGTCCCCAATAACTATTGCCCTCCCGCTCTCCCCCTTACCCTCCCGAGCCACAGAGACGGACACAGTGCTGGAGATCCTCTCACTGTGGCTCACCACTGGTATGTCGTCCCCCTCAACCGTATCCAAAGCGGAATACTTGTTGCTAAGGGGAACAACCACAGGGGATCCCTGCACTGACTATATAATATTCCAATTTGGGGATGGCGCGGTGGTTCGCACTGCTGCTTCACAGCTCCAGGGATCCAGGTTCGATTCCCAGCTTGGGTGGAGTTTGCACATTCTCCCTGTGTCTGCATGGGTTTCCTCTGGGTGCTCTGGTTTCCTCCCACAGTCCAAAGATGCGCAGGTTAGGTGGATTGGCCATGCTAAATTGCCCCTTTGTGTCAGGGGGATTAGCTAGGGTAAATGCATGGGGTTACGGGGATAGGGCGGAATTGTGGTCGGTGCAGACTCGATGGGCCAAATGGCCGCCCCCTGCACTGTAGGATTCGATGATCTATGAACTTGATTAAACCTGCACGTAACCTCGGTTAGACCGCACTCTTGAGTTACTGTGAACATTTCTGGTCTGGGTGTTACGAATATGGAGGAGGTGCAAAAACCAAAGATGGTAATCAGACCTGAGAGGTTATTACTCTCAGGAAAGATTGAACAGGCTGGGGACCCCTTTCTCTGGAAAAGAGAAAACTGAGGGGAGGGTGACCTGATGGAGGTCTTTAAAATAATGAAAGGGTTTTGACAGGGCGTACGTAGAAAAGATGTTTCCACTTGTGTGGGGGTGGGGAGAATCAATAGGTGATGGCCTAGTGGTATTATCGCTCGTCTATTAATCCAGAAACTCAGCTAATGCTCTGAGGACCCGGGTTCGAATCCCGCCACAACAGTTGGTGGAATTTGAATTCAATAAAAAATATCTGGAATTAAGAACCTACTGATGACCCATTGTCGGAAAAACCCATCTGTTCCCTTTAGGGAAGGAAATCTGCCGTCCTTACCCCGGTCTGGCCTACATGTGACTCCAGAGCCACAGCAATGTGGTTGACCCTTAACTGCTCTCTGAAGTGGCCGGAGCGAGACACTCGGTTGTGTCAACGTGCGGCACGTGGATTGCAGTGTTTCGAGAAGGCAGCTCACCACCATCTTCTCGGGGGCAACTAGGGATGGGCAATAACTGCTGGCCTAGCCAGCAGTGCCCATGCCCAACGAATGAATCTAATGGGGCATTCAGGAAAGATGTCTTTATGCAGAGAGTGGGGGGAGAATGTGGGACTCGCTCCCACGGGGGGAGTGGGGGAGAATGTGGGACTTTCTCCCACGGTGGGAGTGGGGGAGAATGTGGGACTCGCTCCCACGGGGGGAGTGGGGGAGAATGTGGGACTTTCTCCCACGGTGGGAGTGGGGGAGAATGTGGGACTCGCTCCCATGGGGGGCAGTGGGGGAGAATGTGGGACTCGCTCCCACGGGGGGCAGTGGGGGGAGAATGTGGGACTCGCTCCCACGGGGGGAGTGGGGGAGAATGTGGGACTCGCTCCCACGGGGGCAGTGGGGGAGAATGTGGGACTCACTCCCACGGGGGGCAGTGGGGGAGAATGTGGGACTCGCTCCCACGGGGGGCAGTGGGGGGAGAATGTGGGACTCGCTCCCACGGGGGGAGTGGGGGAGAATGTGGGACTCACTCCCACGGGGGCAGTGGGGGAGAATGTGGGACTCACTCCCACGGGGGGCAGTGGGGGAGAATGTGGGACTCGCTCCCACGGGGGGCAGTGGGGGAGAATGTGGGACTCGCTCCCACGGGGGGAGTGGGGGAGAATGTGGGACTCGCTCCCACAAGGAGTGGTCGAGGTGCGTAGCAGATTGGAGGTGAGGTGGGGGGGGGAGCAGGATAAATACGAAGGAGAAAGGAATCGAAGAATATGTTGATGATGATGCGATGATTTAATTTTTGATCTGATTTATTATTGTCACATGTATCGGGATAGAGTGAAAAGTATTGTTTCTTGCGCGCTATACAGACAAAGCATACCGTTCATAGAGAAGGTGTTACCGTCGTAGCTAAGGTGTAGAGAAAGATCAACTTAATGTGAGATAGGTCTTTCATGGAGGAGGTTAGAGATGGGGAGCGGAGCGAGGGCAAAGGGATTTAAAGAGGGTGAAAATTGATTTGATTTATTATTGTGACATGTATTGGGATACTGTGAAAAGTATTGTTTCTTGCACGCTACACAGACAAAGCATACCGTTTATCTGTAAAAGTTGGTGAGAGTCGTAGCAGACATAACAAATTTCCTTAGCTGCCTGAGAAAGTAGAAGCGTTGGTGGACTTCCTTAACTATAGCGTCGGTGTGGAAGGACCAGGACAGGTTGGTGATCTGGACACCTAAAAACTTGAAGCTCTCGACCATTTCTACTTCGTACCCTGTCGATGTACTGCACATGTTCTGCACTACGCTTCCTGAAGTCGATGACTATCGAAGAGGAACACCAGCGCAGAGCAGAGGGGCCGAATGGCCTGTTTCTGTTCTGGAAAGTTCTCTGCATTTTGTCAGATACTCTGAAGTGACCAAAATCTGTCACCGTGGCATCTGTGTGTCTTGGGAGATGATGGCCTGCGTGTGGGGTGTATGCCTCTTCTGGATTGGGTGTTCTCTGTTGTGGCTAGAGAGGCTGATTTGTGAGCGGCAGTCCCTTCTGCCGCTGCCACAGATAAATAACGTTGGCCCGAGGTGGCCTGATTTCTTTTTGTGTTAACTTTCCGGCGGTCTGTCCTGTGTTTTCCTCAGTCTGGCTGTCCAGTCAGCAGCAGGGCTTCCCCGTACATCGACTCGGACCCCTACTCAGCCAGAGATCTCGCTTACTGACATCCTAGTATTGCAGGCACAGGCGGTTGATTAAATCATGGAATCATAGAACCCCTACAGTGTAGGAGGAGGCCATTTGGCCCATCGAGTCTGCACCCACCACAATCCCACCCAGGCCCTATCCCCGTAACCCCATGCACTTACCCTTGCTAGTTCCCCTGATATAAGGGACAATTTAAATTTAGCACGGCCAGTCCACCTAACCTACACATCTTTGGACTGTGGGCGGAAACTGGAGCACCCGGAGGAAACCCACACAGACACGGGGAGAACGTGCAGACTCCACACAGACAGTGACCTGAGCTGGGAATCAAACCCAGGTCCCTGGCGCTGTGAGGCAGCAGTGCTAACCCACTGTGGCACCGTGCTGCCAACAGCATGATCGGTCTCGTCCTGATTGCAAGCTCACGTCGCAGCATGTCTGCGGTAATATAGCCGTCATCCATCCAGCTCGATCGCGCAATCCGGCCGACAAAATTGCTACCGACTAGAGGGAGGGGATATGTTTGGGGATTGGGGGGGGGGGGGGTCTCTACACGCTGCTGTATCTGTAAATCGGCAGTGTCTCGTGCAAGGAGATGGCCAGCGTTGGGTCGTGCAAGGAGTTTAGAGTTGGAGCAAATAATCCAGGTGGGTCAGGTGGTGTGAATCGTCCAGAGTATGCATGTTGCGTCCGATCTATTAATCCGGTCACACACCTGGCAAAACACTTTGCAAGGAAAAGGGTATACTCTGGATTGCCAGAGTTGCTGCACAGAGGCAGGGCTGCTTGTGGTCAGACTCGATGTTAGTGTGGTACAAGCCAGCATGTATATACGTCACTGGGAAAAGCAGTTGGCAGCTACAAGGTGGTGTCCTGATATTCTGAGGGCCCAGGAGGGTAGGAACACCCACAGCGCTGTTGGGGAGGGAGTTCCAGGATTGTTATTGGGCATCAGTCAGTCCCCGTGTGTGGGGTAGGTACACCCACAGTGCTGTTAGGGAGGGAGTTCCAGGATTTTTACCTAAGCCACAGTGAAGGAACGGCCGATATATTTCCAAGTTGGGATGGTGAGTGGCTTGGAGTGGGAACTTGCAGATGGTGGTGCCCCTTGTCCTTCTAGATGATAGAGGTGGCGGGTTTGGAACGTGTTGTTGAAGGAGCCTCGGTGAGTCGCTGCAGCGCAGCTGATAACCTTTGCGATTGCTTTAGGAGTCCGTGTGTACAAAAGATCAAACTCTAGTCAAGGTTTGGCAGGCTCCCAAGTATAAAAAGGTGGCAGCGTGTGTGTTTACTTGCAACGCGTAATTGTGAATGACTCACCTTCGCGTGCGCGTGGTGGTCTGTTAATGGCTTGTGGCTGCGCATCGCTGAGGTATCCACGTTATTTTTCAGGTGGTATAAACATGGCGGACACCGACCTGTTCATGGAGTGTGAGGAGGAGGAGCTGGAGCCATGGCAGATGATAGAAGACGATGTGGTGGATGACACCGGCGGTGGCATGTTGCTGTCTGTGACAAACAACCTCAGCACAGGTAATTTTGAGATAAGGAAATGCCTGCCCGGGTTCAGTGACTGGTCCCTAGCTGGATCGGGAGGTCTCGATCAGGTCAACGGCAGCAGAGTTTCAGTTGACCTTTGATTCCTATCATAGAATCCGTACAGTGCAGAAAGAGGCCATCAGCCCATCGAGCCTGTACTGACAACAATCCCACCCAGGCCCTATCCCCGTAACTCCGCGTATTTACCCTGCTAATCCCCCTGACACCAAGGGGCAATGTAGCATGGCCAATCCACCTAACCCGCACATCTTTGGACTCTAAGGGACAATTTACGTAGGTATTCTAATTGCCTGATTGGGCCGTCTTGAGAGAATTCTCCTCCGTGTGAGAGGCCGCTTAATCCTGCCCTGTGACATACACATGTATGAATGAAGGGCTGGGTGAGGCCACTCAAGCGAATAACCTTTCATCCTCCTCGTTAATCAAGAATCCATCTCGCTCTGTCTTAAAAAATATTAGAAGACTCTGCTCCCACCATCTTTTGAGGCAGAGAGTCACAGAGACTCAGCACCCTCTGAGTGGACGGCACGGTGGCCCAGCGGTTAGCACTGCTACCTCACAGCGCCAGGGACCCGGGTTCAATTCCTGCCTCGGGTCACTGTCTGTGCGGAGTCTGCACGTTCTCCCCATGTCTGTGTGGATTTCCTCCGGGTGCTCCGGTTTCCTCCCACAGTCCAAAGATGTGCGGGTTAGGTGGATTGGCCATGCTAAATTGCCCCTTAGTGTCAGGAGGATTAGCAGGGTAAATATGTGGGGTTACGGGGATATGTGGGTGGGATTGTGGTTGGTACAGCCTCAATGGGCTGAATGGCCTCCTTCTGCGCTAGAGGGATTCTATGATTCTATGAAATGTTGCTCATGTGGCTGCTTCCACCACCACCTCTGGCAGCGCATTCCAGACACCCACCACTCTGTGAAAAACCTCCCGCGCACATCCCCCTTAAACTTTCCCCCTCGCACCTGGAACCTATGCTGCTGCCGCCGGCCCCCACCCCCCGACTGTCCACCCTGTCTATGCCTCCCATCATCGTAAACCTCTATCAGATCTCCCCTCCGCCACCTCCCAGTGCAAACAATTCCAGTTTATTCAATCTCTCCTCATAACCAACACCCTCGAGACCAGGCAACATCCTGATGAACAAAAAGTAATGCTGGAAAATCTCAGCAGGTCTGACAGCATGTCTGGAGAGAGAATAGAGTAAGAAGTCTAACAACACCAGGTTAAAGTCCAACGGGTTTATTTGGTAGCAAAAGCCATGAGCTTTTGGAACAGGCTGTCCCTTCATCAGGTGGGTGGGAGTTCTGATCACAAACAAGGCACAAAGACACAAACTCAATTTACATGAATAATGATTGGAATGTGAGCCTTTACAGCTAATCAAGTCTTAAAGGTACAGACAATGCAAGTGGAGGGAGCATTAAGCACGGGTTAAAGAGATGTGTATTGTCTCCAGACAGGACAGCCAGTGAGACTTTGCACATCCAGGCAGGTTGTGGGGGTTACAGATAGTGTGACGTGAACCCAATATCCCGGTTTAGGCCGTCCTCATGTGTGCGGAACCTGGCTATCAGTCTCTGCTCAGCGACTCTGCGCTGTCGTGTGTCGTGAAGGCCGCCTTGGAGAACACTTACCCGGAGATCAGAGGCTGAATCCCCGTGACCACTGAAGTGCTCCCCAACAGGAAGAGAACACTCCTGCCTGGTGATTGTCAAGCGGTGTTCATTCATCCATTGTCGTAGCGTCTGCATGGTCTCCCCAATGTACCATGTCTCGGGACATCCTTTCCTGCAGCGTATCAGGTAGACAATGTTGGCCGGGTTGCAAGAGTATGTACCGTGTACCTGGTGGATGGTGTTCTCACGTGAGATGATGGCATCTGTGTCGATGATCCGGCACGTCTTGCAGAGGTTGCTGTGGCAGGGTTGTGTGGTGTCTTGGTCACTGTTCTCCCGAAGGCTGGGTAGTTTGCTACGGACAATGGTCTGTTTGAGGTTGTGCGGTTGTTTGAAAGCAAGAAGTGGGGGCTGTGGGGATGGCCTTGGCGAGATGTTCGTCTTCATCAATGACATGTTGAAGGCTCCGGAGGAGATGCCGTAGCTTCTCCGCTCCGGGGAAGAACTGGACGACGAAGGGTACTCTGTCCACCGTGTCCCGTGTTTGTCTTCTGAGGAGGTCGGTGCGGTTTTTCGCTGTGGCGTGTCTGAACTGTCGATCGATGAGTCAAACTCCATATCCTGTTCTTATGCGGGCATCTTTCAGCGTCTGGAGGTGTCTGTTGCGATCTTCCTCATCCGAGCAGATCCTGTGTATACGGAGGGCTTGTCCGTAGGGGATGGCTTCTTTAACGTGTTTAGGGTGGAAGCTGGAGAAGTGGAGCATCGTGAGATTATCCATGGGCTTGCGGTACAGTGAGGTGCTGAGATGACCGTCCTTAATGGAGATGCGTGTGTCCAAGAATGCGTGTGTCCAAAAAAGGATGTCCCGAGGCATGGTACATTGGGGAAACCATGCAGACGCTATGACAACGGATGAATGAACACCGCTCGACAATCACCAGGCAGGAGTGTTCTCTTCCTGTTGGGGAGCACTTCAGTGGTCACGGGCATTCAGCCTCTGATCTCCGGGTAAGCGTTCTCCAAGGGGGCCTTCACGACACACGACAGCGCAGAGTCGCTGAGCAGAGACTGATAGCCAGGTTCCGCACACATGAGGACGGCCTAAACCGGGATATTGGGTTCATGTCACACTATCTGTAACCCCCACAACCTGCCTGGATGTGCAAAATCTCACTAACTGTCCTGTCTGGAGACAATACACATCTCTTTAACCTGTGCTTAATGCTCCCTCCACTCGCATTGTCTGTACCTTTAAGGCTTGATTAGCTGTAAAGGCTCACATTCCAATCATTATTCATGTAAATTGAGTTTGTGAATTTGTGCCTTGTTTGTGATCAGAACTCCCACCCACCTGACGAAGGGACAGCCTGTTCCGAAAGCTTATGTGGCTTTTGCTACCAAATAAACCTGTTGGACTTTAACCTGGTGTTGTTAGACGTCTTACTGTGTTTACCCCAGTCCAGTGCCAGCATCTCCACATCGAGAGAGAATAGAGCCAACGTTTCGATTCTGCATGACCCTTCGTCAGAACAGTATTTTGCTTTAGACATCCTGTAAAGTAAAGTTTAAACAGTATTTTGCTTTAGACATCCTGTAAAGTAAAGTTTATTTATTAGTCACAAGTAGACGTGCATTCACACTGCAGTGAGTTATTGTGAAAATCCCCTAGTTGCCACACTCTGGCGCCTGTTCAGGTACACTGAGGGAGAATTTAGCATGGCCAATTCACCTAACCAGCACGTCTTTGGACACTAAGGGACAACTTAACATGGCCAATCCACCGAACCTAAAGTTTAAAGTTTATTTATTAGTGTCACAAGTCGGCTTACATTAACACTGCAATGAAGTTACTGTGAAAATCCCCTAGCCGCCACACTCTGGCGCCTGTTCAGGTACACTGAGGGTGAATTTAGCACGGACAATGCACCCTAGCCAGCACGTCTTTCAGATTTTGAGAGCAAACCGGAGCACCCGGAGGAAACCCACACAGACACGGGGAGAACGTGCAGACTCCACACAGACAGTGACCCAAGCCGGGAATCGAACCCGGGTCCCTGGAGCTGTGAGGCAGCAGTGCTAACCACTGTGCCACTGGTGAACCTTCTTTGCACTCCCTCCAAAGCTTCCAGTTCCTTCTGGTAGTGTGGCAACCAGAGCTGCATGCGATACTCCCAAATGCGGCCTAACCAAGATTTTATATCGCCGGCCAACTCTTGGTGGGGAGTCACACGGCAGATCCAGCGAACGGTGCCGTGCCATTCGACACTATTGCGAAATCCAGGGCAAATACTAAGAAGGGCAAAAATAACAACTGGCTGTTCTCGGAGGCTGTCAGCGGGGGGCGTTGGGGAGGTGGGGGGACACATACGCTGTACTGAAAGAACCAGGGAGAATCTGAGGGGTAATTTTTATTTTCTCCTGCTCCTCCAAGGTATGAAGTCCGGGGCTGCTCCTGCAAGCATCGGTGATCCACAGAATAATGAGGTTGAGAAGAAGACTATGCTCGCTGTCCTCTCTCCAAACAGCAGCGGTAAGTGAAGCTATCTTTTGTTGGTAACACCCTTCTGGATATTGTGGTTAACCCTTATTTCCCACCCTCACCTCCAGAGTGACACGGTGGCACAGTGGGTTAGCACTGCTGCCTCACAGTGCCAGGGACCCGGGTTCAATTCCCGGCTCGGGTCACTCTCTGTGCGGTGTCTCATTCAGTACTGTGTGAGGGTTAAGACACGGGGAAACAAAGTCCAGTTCACCCATCACCCCTTGTGCTCGCTGGCCAACACTGGCTCTGGGTCTGGCCACACCGAGATGTCAATTCCATCACGCAAACCAGCCTCCCATCCATTGACTCTGTCTGCACTTCCCGCTGCCTCGGGAAAAGCAGTCAGCATAATCAAGGACCCCCACGCACCCCGGACATTCTCTCTTCCACCTTCTTCCATCAGGAAAAAGACACAAAAGTCTGAGGTCACGTACCGACCGACTCAAGAACAGCTTCTTCCCTGCTGCCGTCAGACTTTTGAATGGACCTACCTGAATGGTTCCTGCGGACACGCTCTTTCTCCCACCCAGTCCCCACGGGCACCGTCCCCACGGGCACCACCTCCCCCAACAGTCCCTGTGGGCATCCTCCCCACCGTCTCCGCGGGCATCCTCTCCCTCCCCCATTGTCCCTGCGGGCACCCACTTCCCCCACCCCCACCAACCACTGCCACCGAGCTGCCCTAATATCATACAGCACAGGAGGAAAGGTAATTGGTTCTAATGGAGTGAATGTATGATAATATTTACGTATAAAAGTTCAGTGTGTATTACCGCTTATCCCCTCCTGATGGGGAGTTTTGAATCTTAGGGTTTTAATCAGGCTAGTCCAGTGCTTACATGCGTGTCCTCCTTTTCCAGTCGGCACTCCGCTCATGAACTCGGGCGGGCAACCTCTGATCGTGGCCCAGAATCCGCCAGGCCTCGGCTCCCAGATGACCGTGCCACCGATGTATTCGCCCACTGCCATGCAGGTGCTGCAGGAGGCGAAGACTGGAGCGACCAGCAATGTGTCAGGGCAGCCCATCTTCATCACCACTCAAGTAAGAAGAGAATCTTCCTCGTCTTCACTGTGGAAGGTTCTAGAAGGGGTGGGACACCCAACGGCAGGAGTCTGGTCTACCACAGATATGTTCACTCCAAAGGTTGGCTTCAGATCTTAACCATGTCAGGAACTTTCTGTCCCCCGTCAAACACTCCCGGGACAGGTACAGCGTGGGGTTAGATACAGAGTAAAGCTCCCTCTACACTGTCCCCATCAAACACTCCCAGGACAGGTACAGCACGGGGTTAGATACAGAGTAAAGCTCCCTCTACACTGTCCCCATCAAACACTCCCAGGACAGGTACAGCACGGGGTTAGATACAGAGTAAAGCTCCCTCTACACTGTCCCCATCAAACACTCCCAGGACAGGTACAGCACGGGGTTAGATACAGAGTAAAGCTCCCTCTACACTGTCCCCCATCAAACACTCCCAGGACAGGAACAGCACGGGGTTAGATACAGAGTAAAGCTCCCTCTACACTGTCCCCATCAAACACTCCCAGGACAGGTACAGCACGGGGTTAGATACAGAGTAAAGCTCCCTCTACACTGTCCCCCATCAAACACTCCCAGGACACCTGCTACCTCTACCATCTGGAAGGACAAGGGGCAGCAGGCACATGGGGAACACCGCCACCTGCATGTTCGTCCTTGAGCCACTCACCATCCCGACTTGGAAATATATCGGCCATTCCTACACTGTCGCTGGGCTCAACATCCCGGACTCCTTCCCTAACAGCACTGTGGGTGTATTACATGGGGAGGGATTTCTGCAGGTCACATACAAAGCTTTCAGCCCGTTAGCCACGTGATCCCATCTTTGTTAAAGAACACCAGTCTCAGGATCCAGTCCTCTTCACCCCACTCGCTCTCCACCACCACATCAATCAATGTCACTATATCTCTGACTCACTTAGAGTTAGGGGGATTGGCCATGCTAAATTGTCCCTCAGTGTCAGGAGGATTAGCAGGGTAAATAAGTGGAGTTATGGGGATTGGGCCTGAGTGGGATTATGGTCAGTGTAGAGTCGATGGGCCGAATGGCCTCCTTCTGCACTGTCGGATTCTATGATTCACTCTGGGCATTGCCCCAGGTTAGCACCCAATACTTCAGTGCAAAGACTTTGTGAAGAAAGCAAAATTTAGTATCTTTTTCCCGACTGGGTGCGTGGGGGTCCTTGATTATGCCGGCTGCTTTTCCCGAGGCAGCAGGAAGTGTAGACAGAGTCAATGGATGGGGGGCTGGTTTGCGTGATGGATTGGGCTACATTCACGACCTTTTGTAGTTCCTTGCGGTCTTGGGCAGAGCAGGAGCCCAGACCAAGCTGTGATACAACCAGAAAGAATGCTTTCTATGGGGCATTGGTAAACATTGGTGAGAGTTGTAGCTGACATGCCAAATTTCCTTAGTCTTCTGAGAAAGTAGAGGCGTTGGTGGGCTAGAGTGGGGAGGGATCCCTTCTCGTCCTTCTCAACCCAAAGCAGTAAAGGTCCGTTCTCATCAACCGCATCGGACAACCCCTTTATCCCCCTTCGCTGCACTCCCCCCGTGACAAATATACCTGTCCTTTAGTAAGGAGACCAAAGCTGCACACACGATCCCTGCACCGTTACCGTCCGTCCCCACTTGCAATGCTTTTACCGTCTCAAAGCGCGTTTTAATTAGTTTTTTATTGTTTACCCGCTCCAGTTCTCTTTTTAAATTCTGTTTCCCCCCTCCTTAGGGCTTCACCATGAAAGATCTGCGATCCGTACAGAATCCGGTTGGGATTGTACTGAACGTGCAGGGTGGTCAGGGCACAGTCCCATACCAGACTAAACCTCTGACTTTAGTACCAGGTATGTGGAGCAGTGGACCAGGTAGGTTGATGGAAGGATGATGTCCTGTTGCATGCTTGCTGTTGGACGGTCGTCTTATTCCTAGTGTGGCTCCTGCAACAGCGGTAAATCCAGCTGCCTCGTGACGTGTTTGTTGAACTCCAGGACGGTGAGGTGACGGGTTAGGTCGGGGGTGGGGGAGGGAGTACCCTCGCTTCCGTTGATGGCAGCTTAACAATCCAGAGGAAGAAAGTCTTTAGTTTTTCGTGGAGTTGACTCTCACCCGGCCAGGCTCTCCGTCCTACAGTGCAGAAGGGGGCCATTCGGCTCATCGAGTCTGTACTGACAACAATCCCACCCAGACCCTATTCCTTCTTAGTTACCCTGTTAATCCCTCTAACCTATCACATCCCAGGACACTAAGGGTTAATTTAGCTTGTCTGTACACTCACGCAGACACGGGGAGAACGTGCAAACTCCACACAGACAGTGACCCGAACTGAGAATCGAACCCAGGTCCCTGGAGCTGAGAGGCAACAGCCATACCAAGCTGTGATACATCCGGAAAGAATGCTTTCTATGGTGCATCTGTAAAGGTTGGTGGGAGTTGTAGCTGATGTGCCAAATTTCCTAAGTCTTCTGAGAAAGTAGAGGCGTTGGTGGGGCTTTCTTAACGATAGCGTCGACAAGAGGGGAACAAGACAGGTTGTTGGTGATCTGGACACCTAAAAACTTGAAGCTTTCGACCCTTTCTACTTCGTCCCCGTTGATGTAGACAGGGGCATGTTCTTCATTATGCTTCCTGAAGTCGATGACAATCTCCTTCGTTTTGTTGACATTGAGGGAGAGATTATTGTTGCTGCACCAGTTCACCAGATTCTCTATCTCATTCCTGTACTCTGTCTCGTCATTGTTTGAGATCCAACCGGTGGGGTTACGGGAATAGGGCTTGGGTGGGATTGTGGTCGGTGCGGACTCGATGGGCCGAATGGTCTTCTGTACTGTAGAGATTCTATGATTGTTGTGTCAGTATTCTTTGAAATTCTTTGTTGATAAGTGAAGAGTTAATTTTCTCTCTTTGACCTTCCCTCCCCAGCGGCCACGCAATTCGTCAAGTCGGCGGTGGGAGTCCCTCAGCTGTGGTCGCCGGTGACGTCCATCCGACCCGCCACCAACGCCTTCCCGGGCTCGGTCACCACAGTCATCCCGGCCACAGTGACCATCCGCAGCACCGTGCCGCCCGTTGCCCAGAAGTCGCCGGCGCAGACCAGCCCCACCCAGTCCCACCTGCAGCCCAAGTGCCTGACCCAGCCCATGGCGTCGCTGCCGTCATCCCAGCCCTCGCACTCCCACATCCAGCCCCCGGCCCCACCTCGGCCTCCCGCCCACCCCCACTGTCAGCCCAGCATCCTCCACCATCCGCATCCTCTTCAGCTGCCGAACCACGACCACAAGTTAGGTAAGCGGGCCGTCCCTGCGATCCACTCCCATGATATTGACGGGAGGAGGAAGAAGAGAGGGCTGAGGGGCCTTTCAGTGGAGTAGCTGCTGGGATTGTTCTCAGAGCAAAGAAAGTTAAGGGGGAGATGCTGGGGAGGATGGAATCAGGAGAATTTTTATTTAAACGCAGCGAGTTGTGATGATCTGGAAAGCGCTGCCTGAAAGGGCGGTGGAAGCAGACTCAACAGGAACTTTCAAAAGAGAGGGAATTGGATAAATACTTTTAAGTGGAGAATTTGCAGGGATATGGGGAGAAAGCGCTGGGCGGGGGGGGGGCACTAATTAAATAGATATGGATGGCATAGTGGTTAGCACTGCTGCCTCACTGCACCAGGGACCTGGGTTCGATTCCCTGCTCGGGTCACTATCTGTGTGGAGTTTGCACGTTCTCCCCGTGTCTGCGTGGTTCTCTTCGGGTGCTCCGGTTTCCTCTCAAAGTCCAAAGATGTGCAGGTTCGGTGGATTGGCCATGCTAAATTGCCCCTTAGTGTCCCAAGATATATAGGTTAGTGGGGTGAATACGTGGAGTTATGGGGTTTGCCTGGGTAAGAGTTGGTGCAGACTTGATGGGCGAAATGGCTCCTCCTGTAGAATCATAGAATCTCTACAGTGCAGAAAGAGACCATTTGGCCCATTGAGTCTGCACTGACAACAATCCCACCCAGGCCCTATCCCCATAACCACACCCTAGCTAGTCCCACCGACACTGAGGGGCAATTCAGCATGGCCAATGCACCCTAACCCGCACATCTTTCGGACTATGGGAGGAAACCGGAGCACCCGGAGGAAACCCACGCAGACATGGGGAGAACGTGCAGACTCCACACAAACAGTGACCCGAGGCTGGGAATCGAACTCGAGTCCCTGGCGCTGTGAGGCAGCAGTGCTAACCCACTGTGCCACTGGAGGGATTTTGATTAAGGAGACAGAAGAGTGGGGTGGTTGGGAAGGAAGGAAGAGGATACTTGGCTCCCCAGTGTAATTAAAAATGTCGCCCTCCTTTAATTCCCCAGTTAACTTCCTCCAGAACACTAATCTGATCCGACTGAAGGCGATGGAGCCTGCCAATCCCGAGATCCGGCCGAAGCCCGAGGAGGTGGTGAAGAGCAGTGTTCTTCCACCGGTGCAAATCACCACCACCACCACTGCCTCCGCCCCCCAGATGATACACAAGAATTCCCTCAACCACGCTACTCCCTTCAAACGTAAGAAAGACCACCTTTTCCCCTCAATTCTTTGTGGACGCCTCGGCTATCTTGATTTGATATATTACTGTCACGTGTTAGTATACAGTGAAAAGTATTGTTTCTTGCGTGCTATACAGACAAAGCAAAACGTTCATAGAGAAGGAAAGGGTGCAGAATGTAGTGTCACAGTCACAGCTAGGGTGTAGAGAAAGATCAGCTTAATGTGAGGTAGGTCCATTCAAAAGTCTGACAGCAGCAGGGAAGAAGCTGTTCTTGAGCCGGTCGGTACGTGACCTCAGACTTTTGTATCTTTTTTCCTGATGGAAGAAGGTGGAAGAGAGAATGTCCGGGGTGCGTTGGGTCCTTGATTATGCTGGCTGCTTTTCCCGAGGCAGCAGGAAGTGTAGACAGAGTCAATGGATGGGAGGCTGGTTTGTGTGATGGGACCGGGCTACATTCCTGACCTTTTGTAGTTCCTTGCGGTCTTGGGCAGAGCAGGAGCCATACCAAGCTGTGATACAACCAGAAAGAATGCTTTCTATGGTGCATCTGTAAAAGTTGGTGAGAGTCATAGCAGACATGCCGAATTTCCTCAGTCTTCTGAGAAAGTAGAGGCATTGGTGGGGCTTTCTTAACTATAGTGTCGGCATGGGGGGGACCAGGACAGGTTGTTGGTGATCTGGACACCTAAAAACTTGAAGCTCCCGACTCTTGCGGTCTGAGGGGGGAGGTCGCTTTTGGAAGATCTGGGAGCGGGGCCTGCTGTCCGGATCGAAGTGGCTCCCAGCTTCCCAGCGCAAGCCACAATCATCACCCAGAGCACGATTGGTGAAGCTTTGTCACCAGCTGATATCTCCTCTTAAGCTCAAAAGTGCTAAAAAAAAAGGAAGGGCCACTTAGTTAGCTTGAAACCCATGATTTAGCATAGTTACCTTCTACACACACCCTGAGCGAGCAGGTATGGCCATTGCTGTTGCAACCTTGCACAGTGGCTAGCACTGCTGCCTTGCAGCGCCAGGGACCCGGGTTCAATTCCCGTCCTTGGTGTGTCTGTGTGGGTTTCCTCCGGGTGCTCTGGTTTCCTCTCGCAGTCCAAAGATGTGCAGGTTAGGTGGATTGGCCATGCTAAATTGTCTCTTAGTGTCCATAGATGTGTGGGTTTACGGGGAGGTGGTATTGTCTCTGGACTAGCAATCCATAGACCCAGCGCAAAGCTCTGGGAACCTGGGTTCAAATCCCACCACGGCAGATGGTGAAATTTGAATTCTGGAAAACAAAATCTGGAATTAAAAGTCTAAATGATGACCACGAAACCATTGTCGATTGTTGTAAACCCATCTGGTTCACTAGTGTCCTTTAGGGAAGGAAATCTGTCGTCCTTGCCTGGCCTTACCCGAAGATGTGCAGGTTAGGGGGATTGGCCATGCTAAATTGCCCCTTAGTGTGGGGGGATGGGGTCTGGGTGGGATGGTTGTTGGTGCAAGCTCGATGGGCTGAGTGGCGGCCTCCTGCCATATAAGGGATTTTATGATGAGACTACCAGGGAACGGCTCCTGGACCTGTGCATAATACTACAGGCGCACCTTTATTCAGTATTATGGAAGGAATCCTTCAGCCGGCAATGTTCTTTGTGCTGTTGCAGCTCTCGTGGTAGAAGAAATGTGTACACCGCTTGGGGCTTCTGCGTTCTGTCTTCAGGATATTCATAAATACGGGCTGTGGCATGTTTATTAATCGTTTTTCTTTTCTATCCTTCCCCTGCCACCTCCCGCCGCGACAGTGCCAGAAACCAACATGAATAACGGTGTTCCCATCCCGATGGACTGCCCGAAATGCAACATACACTTCAACATCATGGAGTCCTTAAAGGTTCACATGGCTGTAAGTAACTTCTGAACCCCTGCAGCCTCCAATCCAAAGGTGGAAGGCCGCAGATATTCTCCCCACCTCGTTTGTTGGGACGTTCAAGGCCGGCGTCTCGTCGCCCATCCCCACCTTGCCCCTTAAGGAGGTGGCAGTGAGTCCAGCGCTGCGGTCCGTGTGATGTAGGTACACCCACGGCGCGGTTAGGGATGGAGTCCCGGGATTTTGACCCCAGCCACAGTGAAGGAATTTCCAAGTCGGGATGGCGAGTGGCTCGGAGGGGGAGCTTGCAGGTGGTGGGTGTTCCCCATGTGTCCGCTGCCCTCCCCTTGTCCTTCTACATGGTAGAGGTGTCGGGTTTGGAAGGTGTTGTCGAAGGAGGCTTGGTGAGTCGTTGCAGTGCATCTTGTGCCGTACTAGAATTTAAATCTCTCCCCCTTCCCACGGGTTTAGGAGGCTGGATAACCTATTCTCATTCGAGGTAAGAGATTTCTGACTGCCCTGTCATAATCTTCAGTGGAATGTCCGTTCAGACGATGGTTGCTTAATCATGTCTTTATTACAGTTTCGGTGCTGTTAGCAAGGACATTCAGCTGTGTCCTGTTGGTAGATAGAGTGTCCCCTATTCATAGATATAGTGAAACATCCACCTTTTGTCTGCGCTGTCTGTTTCATGTACATGCAGAGACAGCCACATTTAACATGGGGGTGGCGGGGGGAGGGGCAAACTAATGCTGCTTTGCTCTGAAAGTTGCTGGCCTAACGCACACCTTTTTCCTTTCTCCAGTACTGCTGTCCTCAGCTGCTGAATCCTCCAACGCCCCCCAAGGCCCCTCCGCAGCAACCCCACCAAGCCCCGGCGCCGTCACCGGCCGCTCCTCCTCCTCCGCCTCCCCCGCCCCCACCCCCAACCCCACCTGTCATCCAGCAGCAGCAGCAGCCGTCTTCGGTCAAGCTGTCCGAACCCTCCCAGGGAAAGCTGATCATGTTGGTGGACGATTTCTACTACGGGCGGGACGAGGGCAGCACCTACCAGATGCTGCAGGAGATGAAGACCAGCACGACCTTCCGGTGTCTCAGCTGCTTGAAGCGACTGAAGAACAATATCAGGTATTCTCCGTCTCTCTCGCGTGCTCGCGCGCTCTCTCTCTCTCTCTCTCTCTAACTCTCGCGTCAGAAACTAGGAGCAGGAGTAGGCCACCTGGCTTCTTGAGCCTGCGCCGCCATTCAGTGAGAGCATGACTGATCTTGAGAGAAGAAATTACCCACCCTGCCATTTAGGTTACGGAGAGAGGTTGGGTAAGGCTGGAGTTGTTTTCGTTGGAGCAGGCAAGACTGAGGGGCGACCTGATCGAGGTGTACAAGATTATGACCCATTGCAATTCTGGCCTTGGGTCACTGTCTGTGCAGAGTCTGCACGTTCTCTCTCTCTCTCTCTCTCTCTCTCTCTCTCTCTCTCTCTCTCTCTCTCTCTCTCTCTCTCTCTCTCCCCGTGTCTGCTCCGGTCTCTCTCTCTCTCTCTCTCTCTCTCTCTCTCTCTCTCTCTCTCTCTCTCTCTCTCTCTCTCTCTCTCTCTCCCGTGTCTGCTCCGGGTGCTCCGGTTTCCTCCCACAGTCCAAAGATGTGCAGGTTAGCTGGATTGGCCATGCTAAATTATTGCCCCCTGGGTGTCCAAAGATGTGCAGGTGGAGTTTACACATTCTCCCCGTGTCTGCGTGGGCTTCCTCCAGAATTATTAGGTTGATTGGCTAGGCTAAATTGACCCGAGTGTGGGGGAATTAGTTGGGTAAATAGGTGGGGTTGTGGGGGTAGGGCCTGGGTGGGATTGTTGTTGGTGCAGGCTCGATGGGCCGAACGGCCGCCTCCTGCACTGTAGGGATTCTATGAGGGGCATGGATAAGGAGCAGCTGTTCCCCGTAGTCGAAGGGTCAGTCATGAGGGGACACAGGTTCAAGGTGAGGGGCGGCGGCTGGGGGGGGGGGCGCGGGGAGGGATGTGGTGAGGAAGAACTTTTTTTTCCCAGAGCGTGGGGAGCGTCTGAAATGCGCCGCCTGGGAGGGTGGTAGAGGCGGGATACCTCACATACTTTTTTAAAAGTACCTGGGCAATAAGGAGCGGCGGGAGTGGGCCATCTGGCCCCTCAGGCCTGCTCCGCCATTCAATAAGATCATGGCTGATCTTTTCGTGGACTCAGCTCCACTTACCCACCCGCTCCCCTTAATTCCTTTACTGTTCAAAAATCTATCTATCCTTGCCTTAAAAACATTCAATGAGGTAGCCTCAACTGCTTCACTGGGCAGGGAGTTCCACAGATTCACAACCCTTTGTGTGAAGAAGTTCCTCCTCAACTCAGTCCTAAATCTGCTCCCCCTTATTTTTTTGAGGCCATGCCCCCTCGTTCTGGTTTCACCTGCCCTGTGTCATGCCTGAAAGATATTCGGACCTAGAGTTCATGAGTGATGGATTCTTTATTGCCGCCTTATCGATAAGGAGAGAAGAATTAGAATTCCTAAGGCTTCTTCAGTCTGCTCTGCTCAGTTGTGTACAGTCAGCCTTTTATAGGGCATTCTTACAGCTTCTAGTAAAGATAATTGTTTCTAGCCACACACACTGGTAAATTATTTACATATGATACAAAGAGATAGGCCCGAGACAATAGCTGTTTAATCATGTCCCATCGGTAATCGTAGAATAGAATGATAGAATCCCGACAGTGCAGAAGGAGGCAGTTCGGCCCATCGAGTCTGCACCGACCACAATCCCATCCAGGCCCTATCCCCGTAACCCCACATATTTACCCCACTAATCCCCTGACACTAGGGTCAATTTAGCAGGGTCAATTTAGCGTGGCCAATCCACCTAACCCGCACATCTTTGGAATTTTAGAGGAGACCCACGCAGACACGGGGAGAACGTGCAGATTCCGCACAGACAGTGCGTCGAGCTGGGAATCTAACCTGGGTCCGTGGCACTGAGGCAGTGGGGCTAACCACTATGACGCTAATAAACTTTTTTAAAAAATAAACTAAACTGAATGAGGAATTGTACAGCTCTGAGACTGGGGTAGTGCACTCGCTGCGTTGTTTTAGTAAAGTTTATTTATTAGTCACAAGTGGGCTTACATTAACACTAATGAAGTTACTGTGAAAGTCCCCAAGTTGCCACTCTCTGGCACCTGTTCGGGTTACACTGAGGGGGAATTTAGCATGGCCAATCCAGCTAACCAGCACGTCTTTCAGACTGTGGGAGGAAACCGGAGCACCCGGAGGAAACCCACGCAGACATGGGGAAAACGTGCAGACTCCACATAGACAGTGACCCGAGCCGGGAATCAAACCCAGGTCCCTGGAGCTGTGAGGTTTTTTTTGCTGTCATGGTTCTGTTCGATCTTTTTCCAAAAAAAAATCAAATTGCCTAAAAGATGAACTTTAATCACCTCAGGTTTATGAACCACATGAAGCATCATCTGGAACTGGAGCAACAGAACGAGGACACCATCGAGAACCACACTACCTGCCAGCACTGCTTCCGACAGTACGCCACTCCATTCCAACTCCAGTGTCACATTGAGAATGTACACAGCCCCTACGAGACCACCAGTAAGTGCTTCTGTTTTCGAATAAAAATAAACTTCCTTTCCCTTACCCCTGGGTTGCAACGTAACAACAGTAAGAGTCTTAACAGCACCAGGTTAAAGTCTAACAGGACTTTAAAGTCCTGTTGGACTTTAACCTGGTGTTGTTAAGACTCTTACTGTGTTTACCCCAGTCCAACGCCGGCATCTCCACATCATTGCAACGTAACCTCAGAGCCCGCTGAGTTCGATGGAGCAGAGGGAGGGGGGGGAAACCCAGTTGTGTGTCAGTCTCTGTCACGTGCGTCAGAAAGGGGCGGCACGGTGGTTGGCACTGCTGCCTCACAGCGCCAGGGACCCGGGTTCGATTCCCGGCTCGGGTCACTGTCTGTGGGGAGTCTGCACGTTCTCCCCATGTCTGTGTGGGTTTCCTCCGGGTGCTCCGGTTTCCTCCCACAGTCCGAAAGGCTGTGCTGGTTAAGTGGATTGGCTATGCTAAATTGCCCCTTAGTATCCAAAGATGTGCAGGTTAGGGGGATTGGCCATGCTAAATTGCCCCTTACTGTCGGGGGGACTAGCTAGGGTAAATGCATGGGGTTATGGGGATAGGGTCTGGGTGGGATTGTAGTTGGTGCAGACTCGATGGGCTGAATGGCCTCCCGCTGCACTGTAGGATTCTATGAAAGTGAGTCGGTTTCACTGCGAGTTGAGCCTTAATCAGAAGTGATACGAGTTACAGACGCGAGGTGTTGGGAGAGCATTGTTGTCTTTGCAATGTAATATAATTAATAATCTCATCAGTAATGTGCAGTGTCATAAAACCAAATGTCTTATTTCCAAGATCACACTCCGGGTAATCGCTGGGTAATATTTTTCGGAAGGGGCTCGTGGGATTTTCGCGAAGGGGGTTGGCGGGATGTTAAAGCTTGGGTGCCACCGGGCTCTGGGTGTGCAGGGGTCGCCGCACGTACGGATCTTTCTGGAGTCTGCCCTCACCGCCTTCACTCTCGATTGCAGCCAAGTGCAAGATCTGCGAGCTGGCGTTCGAGACGGAGCAGCTCTTCCTGCAGCACATGAAGGACACCCACAAACCGGGAGAAATGCCCTACGTCTGCCAGGTAACACTCCTCCCCTTCCTTCCACCATCCTGGCGCTGGGTGGAGAAGCTGGGGCTCGGGGGGGGGGTCGGCCGTTTCGGACCGAGGCGAGAAATGTATTCGCTCCGTTCTTTTTTTATGGATCTTGCGGAGTTTACTATCCCTATCCCACTCTTGATTTGATTTATTATTGTCACATGTATTGGGATACAGTGAAAAGTATTGTTTCTTGCGCACTCAACAGATGAAACATACCATTCATAGAGAAGGAAAGGAGAGGGTGCAGAATGTAGTGTTACAGTCACAGCTAGGGTGTAGAGAAAGATCAACTTAATGCGAGGTAGGTCCATTCAAAAGTCTGACGGCAACAGGGAAGAAGCTGTTCTTGAGTCGGTTGGTGCGTGACCTCAGACTTTTGTATCTTTTTCCCGACGGAAGAAGGTGGAAGAGAGAATGTCCGGGGTGCGTGGGGGTCCTTGATTATGCTGGCTGCTTTTTCAGGGTTGTGTAGACGGCGCGCGTAAGGTACCACCAGCCAGTGGAGGCCATCGGGGATCGACCCCATAGAGAGCGGTTGAGATTCTAGTAGAGGAAAGAGATGTTTGTTGGGGGTTGTGGGCTGGTTGAATGTTCCCTTGTAGCCTGCTGAAAGGAATGTTGATGTCTCCTGTGGACAGTTGATTCAATCCCTGTGCTGAACGTTGCGATGTTTCCTGCAGGTTTGTGAATATCGCTCGTCGGTGTATTTGGAAGTGGATAATCACTTCCGAATGATTCACGAGGACACTAAGAATCTGCTGTGCCCGTACTGCTTCAAGGTGCTGAAGAACAGTAGTGCCTACCAGCAACACTACATGAAGCATCAGGTGAGTGCCCCTTTGCCCGGTTGAGTGCGCCTTGCCCCTTTGCCCGGGTGAGTGCGCTTTGCCCGGGTGAGTGCCCCTTGCCCCTTTGCCCGGGTGAGTGCCCCTTGCCCCTTTGCCCGGGTGAGTGCCCCTTTGCCCGGGTGAGTGCCCCTTGCCCCTTTGCCCGGGTGAGTGCCCCTTGCCCCTTTGCCCGGGTGAGTGCCCCTTGCCCCTTTGCCCGGGTGAGTGCCCCTTGCCCCTTTGCCCGGGTGAGTGCCCCTTGCCCCTTTGCCCGGGTAAGTGCCCCTTTGCCCGGGTGAGTGCCCCTTGCCCCTTTGCCTGGGTGAGTGCCCCTTGCCCCTTTGCCCGGGCGAGTGCCCCTTGCCCCTTTGCCCGGGCGAGTGCCCCTTGCCCCTTTGCCCGGGCGAGTGCCCTTTGCCCGGGCGAGTGCGCCTTGCCCCTTTGCCCGGGCGAGTGCGCCTTGCCCCTTTGCCCGGGCGAGTGCGCCTTGCCCCTTTGCCCGGGCGAGTGCGCCTTGCCCCTTTGCCCGGGCGAGTGCGCCTTGCCCCTTTGCCCGGGCGAGTGCGCCTTGCCCCTTTGCCCGGGCGAGTGCGCCTTGCCCCTTTGCCCGGGCGAGTGCGCCTTGCCCCTTTGCCCGGGCGAGTGCGCCTTGCCCCTTTGCCCGGGCGAGTGCGCCTTGCCCCTTTGCCCGGGCGAGTGCGCCTTGCCCCTTTGCCCGGGCGAGTGCCCCTTTGCCCGGGCGAGTGCCCCTTGCCCCTTTGCCCGGGCGCCCCTCACGTTTGGATGCTGTAAGTAACGTGGTTGGGTCGAGTCAGATCAGGCTGAGGAGGAAATTCAGATCGGCGCCCGACCCTCCCCTCAGCCTGGCAGGACAGAGGCCTCCCAGTTTAGTCCCTGGGCCGAGCCAGCCACCCTGGCCTGTGCTTGAGTTGCGGGACAAGGTGTGAGCACTGCTGAAACAGGGATACCCTGGCATCTTCAAGAAGGGGGGGGGAGGGGGTTGACAGGAACACTGCGCCCACCACAGTGCCCAGCCCCCGACGGCATGGACGTCACGCCGACCTGGTTTAATTTCTCCCCACCTTTCGTCCTCTTGTCAGCTTATTTCCCCCCTCCCCTTTTTTTGGCCCTCCCTTCATCACCTTGTCTTTGTTTCAGAAGAAGAGTGTCTACCCCTGCAACAAGTGCAGACTCCAGTTCATCAGCGCCAAGGAGAAAATGGAGCACAAGGTGGAGCACCACAAGACATTCAAGAAACCCAAGCAGCTGGAAGGCCTGCAGCCCGGCACCAAGGTGGAGAACATCATTTATGATCTCTCTCTCTCTCTCTCCCCCGCCGCGGCCCCCACAACCTGTTAAACCCCCCCCCCTCTGTATTCGATCTCGTCACCCCCCCAATGGCCTGTCGGCGTAGAGGCTGTCAAACTGTTGAGTGTTGGAGGCAGGTCACACCACTTCTCTCACACTTTGTACAGATTACAGAGCGAGGTACTCCTCTTTGGGGGTTTTGATAATTCTCAGATGGGGGGGGGATCAACCTCCCCTTTATAACGGTGGGTAGATGGAGTTAGGAGGCAACCCAGATTTTGAGACCATAAGACATCGGAGCAGAATTAGGCCACTCGGCCCATCGAGTCTGCTCCACCATTCAATCATGGCTGATATTTTTCTCATCCCCATTCTCCTGCCCTTTCCCTATAACCCCTGATCCCCTTATTAATCAAGAACCGATCTTTCTCTATCTTAAAGACACTCAATGACCCGGCCTCCAAAGCCTTCTGCGGCAAAGAGTTCCACAGATTCACCACTCTGGTGAAGAAATTCCTCCTCATCTCTGTTTTAAAGGATCGTCCCTTTAGCCTGAGGATCGAACATAGAACATTACAGCGCAGTACAGGCCCTTCAGCCCTCGATGTTGCGCCGACCAGTGAAACCAATCTAAAGCCCCTCTAATCTACACTATTCCAATATCATCCATATGTTTATCCAATAACCATTTGAATGCTCTTAATGTTGACGAGTCCACTACTGCTGCAGGCAGGGCATTCCACGCCCTTACTACTCTGAGTAAAGAACCTACCTCTAACATCGGTCCTATATTTCTCACCCCTCAATTTAAAGCTACGTCCCCTCGTGTTAGCCATCACCATCTGAGGAAAAAGGCTCTCACTGTCCACCCTATCTAATCCTCTGATCATCTTGTATGCCTCTATTAAGTCACCTCTTAACCTTCTTCTCTCTAAAGAAAACAACCTCAAGTCCCTCAGCCTTTCCTCATACGATTTTCCCACCATACCAGGCAACATCCTGGTAAATCTCCTCTGCACCCTTTCCAACACTTCCACGTCTTTCCTATAATACGGTGACCAGAACTGTACGCAATACTCCAAATGCGGCCGCACCAGAGTTTTGTACAGTTGCAGCATGACCTCCTGGCTCCGAAACTCAATCTCTACCAATAAAAGCTAACACATCGTACGCCTTCTTAACAACCCTATCAACCTGGGTGCCGACTTTCAGGGATCTATGCACATGGACACCCAGATCCTTCTCTTCATCCACACTACCAAGTATCTTACCATTAGTCCAGTACTCTGTATTCCTGTTACTCCTTCCAAAGTGAATCACCTCACGCTTTTCCGCATTAAACTCCATTTGCCACCTCTCCGCCCAGCTCTGCAGCTTATCTATGTCCCTCTGTAACCTGCCACTTTCCTCCGCACTGTCTACAACTCCACCGACTTTAGTGTCATCCGCAAATTTACTAATCTATCCTTCTACGCCCTCATCCAGGTCATTAATAACAATAACAAACAGCAGTGGCCCCAAAACAGATCCTTGCGGTACACCACTAGTAACTGAACTCCAGGATGAATATTTCCCATCAACCACCACCCTCTGTTTTCTTACAGCTAGCCAATTCCTGATCCAAACCACTAAATCACCCTCAATCCCATGTGTCTGTATTTTCTGCAAAAGCTTACCATGGGGAACCTTATCAAACGCTTTGCTGAAATCCATATACACCACATCAACCGCTTTACCCTCATCCACCTCTTTGGTCACCTTCTCAAAGAACTCAATAAGGTTTGTGAGGCACGACCTACCCTTCACAAAATCGTGCTGACTATCCCTAATCAAATTGTTCCTTTCTAGGTGATTATAAATCCTATCTCTCATAATCCTTTCCAAAACTTTGCCCACAACAAAAGTAAGGCTCACCGGTCTATAATTACCAGGGTTGTCCCTACTCCCCTTCTTGAACAAGGGGATAACATTTGCTATCCTCCAGTCTTCTGGCACTGTTCCTGTAGACAATGACGACACAAAGATCAAAGCCAAAGGCTCTGCAATCTCCTCTCTAGCCTCCCAGAGAATCCTAGGATAAATCCCATCTGGTCCAGGGGACTTATCTATTTTTACCCTTTCCAGAATTGCTAACACCTCCTCCTTATGAACCTCAATCCCGTCCAGTCCAACAGCCTGCATCTCAGTACTCCCCTCAACAACACCGTCCCTCTCCTGTGTGAATACTGACGAAAAATATTCATTTAGTGCCTCTGCTATCTCTTCAGACTCCACGCACAACTTCCCACTACTGTCCTTAACTGGCCCTAATCTTACCCTAGTCATTCTTTTACTCCTGACATACCTATAGAAAGCTTTAGGGTTTTCCTTGATCCTATCTGCCAAAGACTTCTCATGTCCCCTCCTGGCTCTTCTTAACTCTTTCTTTAGGTCCTTCTGGCTAACTTGTAACTCTCAAGTGCCCTAACTGAGCCTCACGTCTCATCTTAACATAAATCTCCTTCTTCCTCTTCACAAGAGATTCAACCTCCTTAGTAAACCACGGTTGCCTCACACGACTGCTTCCTCCCTGCCTGACAGGTACATATTTATCGAGGACGTGTAGTAGCTGCTCCTTTAACAAGCTCCACATTACAATTGTGCCCATCCCCTGCAGTTTCCTTCCCCAACCTATGCCACCTAAATCTCGCCTAATTGCATCATAATTTCCTTTCCCCCAGCTATGACTCTTGCCCTTTGGTATATACCTATCCCTTTCCATTGCTAAGGTAAACATCGAATTGTGGTCACTGTTACCAAAGTGCTCACTTACCTCCAAATCTAACACCTGGCCTGGTTCATTACCCAGTACCAAATCCAATGTGGCCTCGCCTCTTGTTGGTCT
>NW_027591949.1:65000-67863 GCF_964213995.1 Mustelus asterias
ACCACAATTGGATTGGCTGTGACCTTTTAGTGGTTGGCATTTTGAAGGGAAGCTAGACAGAACACCTGAGGGAGGGAGGAATGGAAGGCCATATTGGTGGAAGGAGGTGAAGGGGGGCTGGTGGGAGGAGGCTCAGGTTAGGCAGAACCACCAGCGTGGGAGCAGAGGGGACAAATGTTTCCGACTGCATTTGAGCTTTCTGCACACTGTTCAAATTTAATTTGCCACGGAATCCTTCTGTGCCAACAGTTGACAGGCTTGAGTTCTTGTGTCAGCATTTACAGTCGATCCTTTTGACCAAACAATTAAACTAAATCAGGCTAACTGCGGCACACATTCAAAGGGGCAGCCCCCACCCCCCTCCCTTTCCATTTTGCAAAAACAAAACGGAAAGGAAACTGAAAACACCAAACTGAAATATGATTCATGGGGTTGACAGTACACCCCAGCCCCTGCGGTGCCCAGCGAGCATGGAAGGCCTTTACGGTGCCCTGGGACTCCGCATGCTCCCTCTCCAGGGACATCTGGTCCTATTTTGTCCCATCACCGTGAAAGGTTCTTTCCCTCAATCTTCTGAGAATTTTCAAAATGGCCTCAGCAGTAAGGCAACTCCGGTGATCCCTCCTTCCAGCTTCGCCGGGATATATCTTTTACTGCCTTAGTATTACTATGGGTTCTTTCTCCCGTTGCCAACGGTAGAGGGGCAGACAGTCGGGCCGGATGGCCCCCTCAATCGCCCACTGTCTGGATCTGTTGATCGTAGAATCCCTATAGTGCAGAAGGAGGCCATTCGGCCCATTGAGTCTGCACCGACCACAATCCCACCCAATCCTATTCCTGTAACTCCACATATTTACCCTACTGATCCCCCAGACATCCCCCTAACACTAAGGGAGCAATTTAGCATGGCCAATCCACTTAACCTACACATCCTTGGACACTATGGGGCAATTTAGCCTGGCCAATCCACCTAACCTGCACATCTTTGGACAATAAGGGGCAATTTAGCATGGCCAATCCACCTAAACTGCACTGTGGGTGGAAACCGGAGCACCCGGAGGAAACCCAGGCAGACACGGGGAGAACGTGCAAACTCCGCACAGACAGTGACCCGAGGCCTCGCTATTTGGAAACCAATGCTTGCTAATTTTATTCAACACTATGAACTGTCTGGGACACACCAAACCACGGACTGAATTCGGCTCCTCACATTTTTTTTAAAAAGCACCCATAACTCTTTTCAATTCCCCCCCCACCTGCCCCGCCATCGATGGTAAAGTCAAGCTAAAAATGTTTAGAGCTCCTCCGCTGGAAGGTGGCGTGATATTCCCCAGATAGAATCCTGAGCCAGAAGTTGGGGGGTGGTCTCCTTTGCCTCGGTGCCAGCAACTCGCTTGCTACCTTTTTGTCCTCCCGAGTGAGGTGCGTTACGGCCGGACGTGTGGTCACGTTGATGTGCTGGAGAGGAGGGAGTGGGTGAAAGGGACTCGATAACCCACCCTCCCAGTGCCCGACCCCCCCCCCCCCCCCCCCCCCCCCCAATGCCAGTTTTAACAGCCCCCCGGGTTGATGTTGGTCACAATGTTCCTGAGTCCCGCTCTTCTTTATTCTGCAGTTACCACACGCAACGCGGAAAGCCAAAATACTTGATGTTTGGAAAGGTGAAGAAAAGGTAAATTAGTTTCAGCTGTCGAGAGTCGAGACCCACCTAGTTTTTCTTTCTCTTTTTTTGGGCGCCTATCTTTGTGTGAGGGACCATTTTTATTTCGACCCCCACCTTTCCGGCGCCGCACGGAGTTATAGAAAGAAATGATTTGACCAAATCGGCCTTGGCCTGGTCGCTAGGGTCAAACAAGCACACCGGACTTACTGCAGCTTCTGAAGTCTCCCCACCCACCCACCCTTCCCCGTCACCCCCTGCCCTATCCTGAGATCTAGGGCTCCCCATTCCATTACCGAGGCCGCCTGCTCCTCAGCCTCGAGGTCGTAGGAACATAGAAGCTAAGAGCAGGAGGAGGCGGCCATTCGGCCCTTCGAGCTGCTCCGCCATTCATCACGATCATGGCTGATCATCCAACTCAATAGCCTAATCCTGCTTTCTCCCCATAACCTTTGATCCCGTTCGCCCCCAAGTGCTATATCCAGCCGCCTCTTCAATACATTCAATGTTTTGGCATCAACTACTTCCTGTGGTAATGAATTCCACAGACTCACCACTCTTTGGGTGAAGAAATGTCTCCTCATCTCCGTCCTAAATGGTCTACCCCCGAATCCTCAGACTGTGACCCCCTGGTTCTGGACTCCCCCCACCATCGGGAACATCCTCCCTGCATCTACCCTGTCCAGTCCTGTTAGAATTTTATAAGTCTCTATGAGATCCCCCCTCATTCGTCTGAACTCCAGTGAAAACAATCCTAACCTAGTCAATCTCTCCTCATACATCAGCCCCGCCATCCCCGGAATCAGCCTGGTAAACCTCGGCTGCACTCCCTCGAGAGCAAGAACATCCTTCCTCGGAAAACTTTACAGCATGGAAACGGGCCCTTCGGCCCAACTTGTCCATGCTGCCCCCCCCTTTTTTTTAACCACTAGGCTAGTCCCAATTGCCCGCGTTTGGCCCATATCCCTCTACGTCCATCTTACCCACGTAACTGACTAAATGCTCTTTTTAAAAAACAAAAGTGGCGAAACAGCCTACGCCTGGCTGCCGTCCAGTGAGCCCTGCTTGGGGATGCTGGTGTAAGATGGCGCATGTGAGACACACTGTCACATCCCGCCTCCTCCCCCTCCCTCACCTCCCCTTCCCAGCGCCACTCCGCCATCTCGCGCTCCAGATAAGTCACGTGGGTGAAGCTACATTGCT
>NW_027591950.1:0-35000 GCF_964213995.1 Mustelus asterias
GTGTGTGAGAGAGAGAGTGTGTGAGAGAGAGAGTGTGTGAGAGAGAGTGTGTGAGAGTGTGTGTGAGAGAGAGAGTGTGTGTGAGAGAGAGAGAGTGTGTGTGAGAGAGTGTGTGAGAGAGAGAGTGTGTGTGAGAGAGTTTGTGTGTGAGAGAGAGAGTGTGTGTGAGAGAGTGTGTGAGAGTGTGTGTGAGAGAGAGAGTGTATGTGAGAGAGTGTGTGAGAGAGAGTGTGTGTGAGAGAGTGTGTGTGAGAGAGTGTGTGTGAGAGAGTTTGTGTGTGAGAGAGAGAGTGTGTGTGAGAGAGTGTGTGAGAGTGTGTGTGAGAGAGAGAGTGTATGTGAGAGAGTGTGTGAGAGAGAGTGTGTGTGAGAGAGTGTGTGTGAGAGAGTTTGTGTGTGAGAGAGAGAGTGTGTGAGAGAGAGAGTGTGTGTGACAGAGAGTGTGTGAGAGAGAGAGTGTGTGTGAGAGAGAGAGTGTGTGAGAGAGAGTGTGTGAGAGAGAGAGTGTGTGTGAGAGAGAGAGTGTGTGAGAGAGTGTGTGATAGTGTGAGAGTGTGTGTGTGAGAGAGAGAGTGTGTGTGAGAGAGAGTGTGTGAGAGAGAGAGTGTGTGTGAGAGAGTGTGTGTGTGAGAGAGAGTGTGACAGTGTGTGTATGAATACCTAGTGTGAGTGTGTGTATGAAAGATAGACTGAGTGTGTGTGCAAGGGAGAGATGAGTGAGTGTGTAATGAGCGGGGAGGGCGGAGTGAGTGAATGTGAGAGTGTGTGAGAGTGTGTGTGTGTGTGTGTGAGAGAGTGTGTGTGTGTGCGAGAGAGAGAGAGTGTGAGTGTGTGTGAGAGCGTGTGAGGGAGTATTTATGTGTGTGTTGATGAGAGTGTGTTAAGGCGAGTGTTTCCGAGAGAGTGAATGTGTTTATGAGAGTGAATGTGTGTGTGAGATGTGTGTGTGTTTGAGTGTGTGTGTGTAAGTGTGTAATAGGGAGTGAGTGTACAAAGTGAGTAAGTGTATAAGAGTGAGTGAGTGCGGGCGGGAGAGGGCATGAGTGTTAAGTTTCAGTTTATCTACTAGTGTGACAAGTAGGGTTACATTAACACTGCAATGAAGTTACTGTGAGAATCCCCCAGTTGCCACACTCCGGCGCCTGTTCGGGTTACACTGAGGGAGAATTTAGCACGGCCAATGCACCCTAACCAGCACATCTTTCAGACTGTGGGAGGAAACCGGAGCACCCGGAGGAAACCCACGCAGACACGGGGAGAACGAGCAGACTCCGCACAGACAGTGACCCAAGCCGGGAATCGAACCCGGGTCCCTGGCGCTGTGAGGCAGCAGTGCGAACCACCGGTGATAAGGGGGAGAGTTAACAGAAAGCAGCTGGTGAGAATATACTGGCCGCTTTTAATTTAATCCATATTAATGAATTAGAAACTTTTAACCGAAGGAATTGACATCCGAGGATTTCAGTTTAAAATCCCATTGAAGCTCCCTGTCTCATAATGGGATGTTTTTGCCTGTATTTCGTAATTAGTGACTTCATATCTCACAGCGAGATAAATAAAACTTTTTTCCAATTGATAGGGACAGCTCAATGGACAAAACTGGTGTGAGAAAGGGGCAAATCCTTTGAAAATGGAGGCAGAGAGGAGGCTTTGTTCAACTCCCATTCTTTCCCTGTCTTCAGCAGGCTGGGCAGGAAGTGTGAGCAGAGAGGGGGGGATAGACAGACACACACTGACATAATCCCCCCAATCCACTCACTCACACATCCCCATTCCCCCTCCACTCGCTGGGTTGTGGGGAGCGGCTGCAAGGATTTTCCGGGCTGCTGTGGGCGGGTCAGGGGGTGTTTGAAATGGACGAACACGACCTACAGGGGAAAAGAAATAAAGTTTGAAACTAAACTAAAGAAACTAAAGACAGGAACTTGCAGAATCCATTGCCGGCCTGCATTAACATATCAAGAGTCAGTCTGACATTGCCACAAACTCCTCTGGGTGAGAGGGGGAGGGGGGGTGAATTAGCATCTCAATACAGAGACAGACATTGCAAACATGTCAGAGACTCAGGGTGGGGTTTGCATCCAGCACACTCAGGATAAATGTGAATCTGAGAGCCTTCAGTCCCCACACCAATAATCCCCCTGCACTGAAAACATTCCCACTCTGATTCAGTGTGTGTGTGTGTCAGTGTGTGTGTCAATCTGCTTTTTGACCTGTGCTTTGCTTGTGTGGACATGATGCTGAATGGACTTGAATGGAAATGCTGGACTCCTCGCTGTGATATGTTGTGTGTCTTATTGTTAAAATGGCCGTGTCTCTTTTTCTCTCTCTTTTTAACCAATTTTTATCTCTTTTTCTCCTGAGGAATTTTGAAAACTGGGGATGTGTCGAGGATCCAAAGGACGGGAATGTTTGTGACCAGGATGAAGGAGAGGAGCTTCTTCCAGAGGGAGGGCTGACTGAGGCCTGTTGCTCAGGCTTCACCCTGAGTGAGTTGTGTCTGTTTATTAACCTGATCCAGATTTAATGTTTCATATCAGAGGGAGCGAGATCTGAATGAGAGTGGAATAGAGAGAGAGAGAGAAACACACAGGGAGGGAACTGTCTCATAGAATCATAGAAACCCTACAGTACAGAAAGAGGCCATTCGGCCCATCGAGTCTGCACCGACCACAATCTCACCCAGGCCCTACCCCCATATCCCTACATATTTACCCACTAGTCCCTCTAACCTAGGCATCTCAGGACACTAAGGGCAATGTTTAGCATGGCCAATCAACCTAACCCGCACATCTTTGGACTGTGGGAGGAAACCGGAGCACCCGGAGGAAACCCATGCAGACACGAGGAGAATGTGCAAACTCCACACAGACAGTGACCCAAGCCGGGAATCGAACCCAGGTCCCTGGAGCTGTGAAGCAGCAGTGCTAACCACTGTGCTACCGTGCCACCCTAACTCTTTAGTCTCTGCTTTACAACTGACTTGTTGTGTTTGGGTGTTACTGAGAGATTGTGTAACTGAGAGGAGATCCTGGGTTTTTGCTGTGCTATTTAATTTAAATATTTTCTTGTATTTTAATTATTTTCTCTCTCTTTCCCCAAGAATTAATATTTAGATTTTACTGAGAGATTGTGTAACTGAGAAGGGGGAATCCTGGCCTCTTGTGCTATTTAATTTAAAGAATTCTTGTATTTTAATTAATTATTTTCTCTGTTCCCCAGGGATTTGAATTTTGAAGACTGCAACATGACTCGGAATCCTTGGACAAGGGGCTTTTCTCCAGAGGAGGATGGATGGACTGAGGCCTGTTCTATAGGCCGCATGTGACTTGTTGTCTCTTTATTATCCTGATCCAGGTTTAATTTTAATCTCGCTTCCTCGGACGAAACAGTTCTGGTTCGATTGTGGGGTGGGCTGGAGTTTAAAACCCTGGGGTTAAAATATCCCGGCTTTGCAATTAGTCACAAACAGGTTAACCCTTTGCTGGGTGGCAAAGAGTGAATTAAATATCTGTAATATGAAACTGTCTAAAAGTTAGTTTTAAATCCAAGATAACAGGGATGGGAGACAGAGCGCTGTTCCTAATTGTTGAATAAAATTCATAGAGGCCTTTATAATTCAGTTTTCAGATGTTCAGACTTTCATTGTGTCCTCTCTGCAGCTTTTCCCCCATTCTGTCTATTTCTCTCTCTCTTTCTCTCCCTGTCCTTCCTCTATCTGTCTCTCTTTTTTATTCCCTCCCTCTCCCTCCCTCTTTTTCGCAGGAAGTCATATTTTGTTGGACAATCTCTCAGTAAAATCTGAGAAAGGGGAATCCTGGGCTCTTGTGCGATTTAATTTAAACATTTTCTGGTATTTTAATATATTTCTCTCTCTTTTACCCAAGAATTAATGTTTAGATTTTACTGAGAGATTGTGTAACTGAGAAAGGGGAATCCTGGGCTCTTGTGGATTAAATTTAAACATTTTCTTGTATTTAAATTAATTATATTCTATCTCTTCCCAAGGAATTCATATTTAGTTAGACAATCTCTCAGTGAAATCTTAGAAGGGGGAATCCTGGGCTCTTGTGCTATTTAATTTAAACATTTTCTTGTACTTTAATTAATTATTTTCTCTTCTCCCCAGGAATTTGAATTTTGAAGACTGCAACATGACTCGGGATCCTTGGACAAGGGGCTTTTCTCCAGAGGAGGATGGATGGACTGAGGCCTGTTCTATAGGCCGCATGTGAGTTGTCGTCTCTTTATTACCCTGATCCAGGTTTAATTTTAATCTCGCTTCCTCGGATGAACCAGTTCTGGTTCGATTGTGGGGTGTGGGGGGGCTGGAGTTTGAAACCCTGGGGTTAAAATATCCCGGCTTTGCAATTAGTTACAAACACATTAACCCTTAGGTGGGTGGCAAAGAGTAAATTAAATGTCTGTGATATGAAACTGTCTCAATTTGTTTTAAATCCAAGGTAACAGGGATGGGTGACAGACCGCTGCTCCTAATTGTTGAATAAAATTCACAGAGGCCTTTACAATTCAGTTTTCAGAAGTTCAGAATTTCATTTCGTCCTCTCTGCAGCTTTTCCCCCATTCTGTCTATTTCCTCTCTGCTTTCTCTCTCTCCATTCCTTTCCTTCCTCTATCTGTCTCTCTTTTTTATTCCCTCTCTCTCCCTCTTTTTCCCAGGAAATAATATTTTGTTGGACAATCTCTCAGTAAAATCTGAGAAAGGGGAATCCTGGGCTCTTGTGCGATTTAATTTAAACATTTTCTGGTATTTTAATATATTTCTCTCTCTTTTACCCAAGAATTAATATTTAGATTTTACTGAGAGATTGTGTAACTGAGAAAGGGGAATCCTGGGCTCTTGTGGATTCAATTTAAACATTTTCTTGTATTTAAATTAATTATATTCTATCTCTTCCCAAGGAATTCATATTTAGTTAGACAATCTCTCAGTGAAATCTTAGAAGGGGGAATCCTGGGCTCTTGTGCTATTTAATTTAAACATTTTCTTGTACTTTAATTAATTATTTTCTCTTCTCCCCAGGAATTTGAATTTTGAAGACTGCAACATGACTCGGGATCCTTGGACAAGGGGCTTTTCTCCAGAGGAGGATGGATGGACTGAGGCCTGTTCTATAGGCTGCAAGTGAGTTGTCGTCTCTTTATTACCCTGATCCAGGTTTAAATTTAATCTCGCTTCCTCGGATGAACCAGTTCTGGTTCGATTGTGGGATGTGTGGGGGGCTGGAGTTTAAAATGCTGGGGTTAAAATATCCCGGCTTTGCAATTAGTCACAAACACGTTAACCCTTTGGTGGGTGGCAGAGTAAATTATGTATGAAACTGTCTATAAGTTTGTTTTAAATCTAAAATAACAGGGGTCGGAGACAGAGCAATGAACCTAATTGTTGAATAAAATTCACAGAGGCCTTTACAATTCAGTTTACAGATGTTCAGATTTTCATTTCATCCTCTCCACAGCTTTTCCCCCATTCTGTCTATTTCTCTCTGCTTTTCTCTCCATTTCCTTCCTCTATCTGCCTCTCTTTATTCTCTCTCTCTCCCTCTTTTTCCCAGGAATTAATATTTAGTTGGACAATCTCTCAGTAAAACCTGGAAAGGGGCAATCCTGGGATTTTGTGCTGTGTGATTTTCATTCTGGGTGTCCCGGGGGGTTTGATTTCACTGTCTCAGCCCCTCTCTGCCTCACTCTCTCTCTGTATAAACTTTTCCCAAATTACAAAACACTCAACACAGCTGACTGCACCTTGTGGGATCTTGCTGGGGATTTTGTTTTAAAAAGGGTGTTTTCTCAGAGGCAGTTTAAACCTTTCAGGGGACTGTGGGGAAGTCTCCAGACTTGGGACAACACACACACAGGGTTGGGGGCTGGGGGTGGCGGGCGGGGGGGAGGTGGGCAGTCAGGTATACTGGTATTCTGGGAGACTGATATTCCCAACAAGGGCCAGAGGTCTCAGTGCTGAAACATATTAAACTGTTCAAACAGAGGCAGGCAGAAAGCCATGAGGCTTCAGAGCTCCCTGTAGATGCAAAGGTAACTCCCATTGCCAAAAAGTAGCCACATGTGAAGTGGAAACACCTTCCCTCAGCTTGTTACACACTGACCTTTCCACAAACCCCAACATGTTTACAAACACTCGCTGCAGTTTCTGCAAACTTTGTATCAAACTGCCTCCCATTCTGCTCAATACTGACCCCCTCTCAACCTGGCACTGAACTAGTGTCTGAATTGAGACAGAGACACACAGACAGAGTTTTTAAAGCTGAAAGTTTTAAAGTTTATATATTAGTGTCACAAGTAAGGCTTACATTAACACTGCAATGAAGTTACTGAGAGAGACAGAGAGAGGCAGAGACACACAGAGACAGAGACATAGATAAAGAGACAGAAAGAGACAGAGAGATAAAGAGACAGAGAGGATGTTTAAAGTTTGTTTATTCCTGTCACAAGTAAGGCTCACATTAACGCTGCAGTTACTGAGAGAGACAGAAAGAGAGAGTTTTTAAAGTTGAAAGATTTAAAGTTTATTTATTAGTGTCACAAGGCTTACATTAACACTGCAATGAAGTTAGTGAGAAAGACAGAGATAGAGGGAGCATCCAGAGTGGGTTCAGTAACACATTTATTGATCAGATATCTCTCTCTGTGACCCTTTAGCGATGAGATATTCAGCCAGGATGGTTTCACTGACCCTCTTCAGCAGGCAGATATTCCCAAATCCAGCCTAGGTCTCAGACACACACACACACCACTCACACATTCCCTCTGCTCTGTCCAAGGGAATATTGTAATCCAGGAATTTCTATTTTATATTTACAGGGTGAGGGGGGGGAGAAACTCAACTCAAAAATCCTGCAGTCTCTCCAAGCTGCTTTTAAATTTCAATTCAAACCCTGGGCCACATGGGAAGCTGCAGAGATTGGGAAACTTACCAAACCCAGTTTGTGTGTGAGAGTGTCTGCAGCTTTTGTGTCTTTGAACTTGCGAGGGTGCCAGGGAGAGAATGTCACTGTCTTCACCTCTCTCTCTGCCTCTCTGTATAAAAAAATCACCAAATTAAACCACACTCAATAATGCGACCATACACAATTAATTATCAAATATCTGTCTCTCTCGCTTTATCTCTGTCTCTCCCCGTCTCTCTCTCTCCCTGTTCTCTCTCTCCCTGTCTCTTCTCGAGCAGAAACAGGTGGAGACAGAGAGGCAGGGAGAGAGAGGAAGAGGGAGGGATGGAAACAGCTGGAGTTGTGGGTTAGATGCAGGGGGAGAGACACAGGCTGTTAGAGGGAGGGGGGGTTTCAGTGAGGGACAGGGTCTCCAGTTTAATTCTGAGGGTCCTGAGAGAGGGATTTCACTGTCTCAGCCCCTCTCTGGCTCCCTCACTCTGTATAAACAATTCCCAAATTTAAAAAACGCTCAACACAGCTGACTGCACTTTGTGGGATCTTGCTGTGCACCACAGTGATTTTAGTTTTAAAAAGGGTTACTTTTAAGAGGGAGTTCCGGCCTTTCTGGAGATTTGGGATGATGCAGACACACACACACACACAGGGTAGTGAGTGGGGAAGGGGGCTCACAGCAGGCGAGAGAGTGGGGGGTGGGGGGAGGACTGTGTCCCATCTGATTCAGGTTCACATTGCTGCTGCTGCTGTGGGATCTTGCTGTGCACACACTGGGCCTGTGGCCTTTGGCTGCACTGCAACAGCGACCGCACTTTTTATTTTCAAACAAAATCTGGCCCAGGGACCGCAAAGTGGGTTCAAGGAAAAAGCTTGAAAAGGGGTCGGGTAAATTCAAGCACTTTAATCGCCGAGGCATCGTAGGCTCTGGAGCAAGTGCTGGGGAATGGGAGGAGGATAGATTGGGATTTGATGGCCAGCATGGAGCTGGTGGGCCGAAGGGCCTGTTTCTGTGCTGTGTGACTCCAGATTCTTTTCTCTCTCTCTTTTCCCAGGAATTTCTATTTGGATGGGGGGTGGGTATAGAATTTCCCTGTCTCTGTCTCTCCAGCGTTCTTACCAATCCCAGCACCCCTCCCCTCTCTCTCTCTCCCCAGACATTCCTGTCCATATTTCATCTTTCAATAAAATGTTTAAGAAAACACCAATGTGAATTGTTGTCAATTTAATTTGGGAAGAGAGAGAGAGAGAGAGAGGAGTGGATCCCATTTCCCACACACTCTCCTGCAGTCCTCACCCACAACATTTATTTAATCTGGCCCTCACCAGGTTGTGTGTGTGGGATCTTGCTGTGCACACAGGTGGGTCTGGCTCCCTATTCCTCGCACTGTGACCGTGAGCAGAACTTTAAACAGGAAAGATGTTGGGGAGGCGGAGGAGGCAGAGAGAGAGACAGAGAAATGGAGGGAGAGCTAAACAGAGAGGGTGTGGGGGGGAGGGGTGTGAGAGGGTCTCAGGAGGGGCAGGGGGAAAGAGACACAGAGTCTGGGGCTGCCCTCCTCCATCGTGGGACTGGCAGTGGGATCTTGCTGTGCAGAATTACCTTCATTGTCATTTGAATCATTCATTCATTGACTAAGGGAGGGTGGGGGTGTGATTGTGGGATTATAAATATTGTTACCACGCTGAGGTGATGTTTCCCTCTGCGCTATTTTGTAACCCCCCCAAAGAGATACACCTTGCCTCGTAATCTTAAGTGTGTGTGAGACAGGAGGAAGCTACTGGTTTTAGACAGATGTGCAGAAGGAGGTCATTCGGCCCATCTAGTCTGTACCGACCACAATCCCAACCAGGCCCTATTCCCATGACCCCACACTTTTAACCTGCTAATCCCCCTGACACTAGGGTCAATTTAACACGGCCAATCCACCGAACCCGCACAGCTTTGTGCTGTCGGAGGAATTGGTAAATTAAAGCAGGATCTGACACTCTCTGTATCAGGAACAACTAACAGGTCTTTAATTTAGACTGGGTGACAACCTTATTAAAACAATGAACAAACTGAATAAACTCCCCAATAGAATGCTGTTCCAATGACAAGACTCACTCAGGAATAATGAAATAAATCATTACAGAATAGAGTCACTCTCAAATAATATAATACCAGGTGTCTGTTGGAAGTGTGAACTTTCTTCTGCTGCTTGGGTCTGGAATACTTTCTGAGTTGGTTTCTGCTTCTATTTAGATGGTGATGTGATGAAGCTGTATATATTACTGCAGGATTCAGTATCAGACTCTCCCTCCTTCAATCTAAAGAGGCAGCAAGGTCGCTCCCTCCCCGTTATTTCCCCCTGTCCCGGGTTTAAATACCCAGAATTTCCTCACAGTATTCCTGCAATTTGAGTGGCTTGAGGCTGTCACCAACGCTCCAATTTGAATGCAATTGGTTGTGTGTGTTTGAGAGCTTGTTTTAAAATCATTGACCCAATTCAAAGCCTGTTTTGCTCTGCTGGGACTCTGGCTGCTGCTTTGGACACAAATGTTGTAAAGTTGTCTTCTGCAGCCCTGCTTTCTGCAGTTTAAAATCCCCAGCACAAAGACACAGGCTTTCTAAAGACACAACGCTGGATGGTTCGTTTTGGTTTTCTCAGCATTTCTTTTCAATATTTACATTTGTCAAACACCAGATGTTTTACCCTAGATGCAACTTCATAACAATATTAGAGAGAGACAGAGAGAAAGAAAGGGAGAGAGAAAGACAGAAAGTGAGAGAAAGAGAGAGAGAGAGAAAGGGAGAGAGAGAGACAGAGACGGGAGAGTGAGGGAAAGCAGGAAAGGGCAGCAAGAGGTCAGGGTTGTGGGGGGGTGCAGTGAGGGGGTGGGGGAAGAGACACAGGACCTGGGGGTCTCTCGTGTGGAGGGAGAGAGAGGGAGACGTGTGGTTCCCTCATTTCCCACTCACTTTACCCCAATCCTCATTTAAAAATCACTTTGTATCTGGCCCTGCTCAGACTGTGTGTGGGATCTTGCTGTGCCCTCATGCTCTCTGTCTCCCCTCCTCCCCTCCCCATATTCCCCGCACCGTGACAGTGCCCCACATTTTAAACATAAAAAGATGGAGGGGAAGGAGGGTGGGGTAGAGAGAGGAACAGAGAAGGGGTGGGGAGTGTCGGGGGCTGAGTGGAGGGGGGTAGGGGGATAGAGACAGAGGCTCTGGGGGTGGGTGGTGTCCTCCTGCAGTGTGGGACTCCCTGTGGGATCCTGATTGCAGCATTCCCAGTCTCTGAGAGAAAGAGAGAGACAGAAAGAGAAAGAGGGGGAAAGACAGAGAGAGAGAGACAGGCAGGGAGAAAGAGAGAGAGAAACAGTGTGAGGGAGAGAGAGAGAAAGACAGAGAAAGATGGAGGGAGAGAGAGAGAGAAAGATGGACGGAGAGAGAGAGAAAGGCAGACAGGGAGTGAGAGAGAAAGATGGAGGGAGTGGGAGAGAGAGAGGGGGAGAGTGAGGAGGAAAACAGGAAAAGACAGCAAGAGGTGAGGTTTGTGGGGGTGCAGTGAGGGGGTGGGGGAAGAGACACAGGATCACAGTGACCCGAGCCGGGAATTGAACCCGGGTCCCTGGAGCTGTGAGGCAGCAGCGCCAACCACTGTGCCCCCGTGTGGCCCTACACGTTATGATTCAATTCTGAGGGTCCCGGGGCGAAGGGGGGGGGGGGGTGGATTTCACAGCCTCAGCCCCTCTCTGCCTCACTCTCCCTCTGTATAAACATTTCCCAAATTAAAACACACTCAACACAGCGAACTGCACCTTCTGGGATCTTCCAGAGCACCACAGAGATTGTGTTTTAAAAAGGGTTTGGCTTCGTTTTAAGAGGGAGTTCAACCCTTTCTGGGAATTTGGGATGAGACACACAGGGTAGTGAGTGGGGAAGGGGGCTCACAGCAGGCGAGAGTGTTGGGGGTGTGTTGGGGAGGACTGTGTCCCATTTGATTCAGGTTCACATTGTTGCTGCTGCTGCTGCTGTTGTTGTGGGATCTTGCTGTGCACACACTGGGCCTGTGGCCTTTGCTCGCACTGCAACAGTGACCACACTTTATTAAACAAAATCTCGCTCACGGACCGCAAAGTGGGTTCAAAGGAAGAAGTGTAAACGGGGTCGGGTAAATTAAAGCACTTCAATCGCCGAGGCATCGTAGGCTGTGCAGCGAGTGCTGGGGAATGGGGGGAGTATAGATTGGAATTTGATGGCCAGCATAGACCTGGTGGGCCGAAGGGCCTGTTTCTGTGCTGTGTGACTCCAGATTCTCCTCCCTCTTTTCCCAGGAATTTCTATTTGGATGGGGGGGCGTTCATAATTTCCCTGTCTCTGTCTCTCCAGCGTTCTTACCAATCCCAGCACCCCTCCCCTCTCTCTCTCCCCAGACATTCCTGTCTATATTTCATCTTTCAATAAAATGTGATGGAAAACACCAATGTGAATTTTTTGGATTTAATTTCAGGGAGGGAAAGACAGAGAGAGAGAAAGAGAGAGACAGGGAGGGAGGGAAAGACAGACAGAGACAGAGAAAGACAGGGAGTGGGGGAAGGAGAGACAGACAGAGAGAGAGAGAAAAGCAGCCGAATAAAACCTGCAGCAGCCGCTTTATTCCATCGGATTGGGGATGTGATTGTGGGTTTTCCTGCTATCTCTCTCTCTCTCCCATCTTTCTCCTTTGATTGTGAGTTATCAGGGAAGGAGAGAGAGAGAAAGGGAGGGTAACAGAGGGAGATCAAAGGCAGAGGGGCAGGGAGAGGAGACACACTGGAGGGGGGGGTGGGTTAGGGGTGGGTCCTCTGCTCTGCACTCACAGCCCAGCTCCCCAGTCTCTGGGGAAAAGACCCTCACTCACACCCTCCCAGAAGGTGGGATTTGTAACCAGCGGCTGTGTGACTGAGGCTGAATCTGGGCTGTTGTGTTTGAATAGATTTTTTCCCAATATAAAGATATTGGAATGTGGCTGCTGCCACATTGCAGTGAGAGAGAGATGTGGCTTTGCAGGAGCTTCCCTCCCCATTTCCCCATGGAAATCACTGAGAAATAGCAAACGTGGCTCACAACACGTCATTATTTGAAACGGTCAGACAGAAACTTATCAGAGAGAGCATTTTAATCCCCATTCATCCCCAGACGGAGAAACAGAGCAGAGATCAGGACAGATTATCCAGAGTAAGAGAGACCGGGGCAAAGATGGGGTATTGGATATATATATAGATCTGGGGGGAAAGCAAAAGAGACACAGAGGGGGCTGGACAGGTTCAGAGATAGAGGCAGAGAAAGAGAGAAACAGCGAGAGACAGAGGGAATGGGAGAAGGGTGTGACTCTGCTCGAAGTGGAAGGTTCCCTGTTCATATCGAATGTACAAACAGCACCAATGCTGGAGTGACTTATTATTTTCATTTGCGGTGGGGGAGAGATGGAGGGGAAAGAGAGGGAGACGTGTGGTTCCCTCATTTCCCACTCACTTTACCCCAATCCTCACTTCAAAATCACTTTGTATCTGGCCGTGTTCAAGCTGTGTGTGTGTGGGATCTTGCTGTGCACTCATGCTCTGTCCCCCTGCCCCATATTCCTCACACTATGACAGAGCCCCATGCTTTAAACATAAAAAGATGGAGGGGAAGGAGGGTGGGGTAGAGAGAGAGAGAAACAGGGTGAACAGAGAAGGGGTGGGGAGTGTTGGGTGCTCAGTGGAGGGGGGTAGGGGGATAGAGACAGAGGCTCTGGGGGGGGGGGGAGGTGTCCTCCTGCAGTGTGGGACTCCCTGTGGGATCCTGATTGCAGCATTCCCAGTCTCTCTCCCTCTCACTGTGAAGCACTCAGGAGAGAGAGGGAGCTGAAATTCAAATTCCTGAGCCTGGGGGAAAGGCTTGTTCTCAATCCCAGAGTCCTGCTTGTGTTTTTAGACAGGGCGCTGGGATTTGTGGGTGTGGATGGAGAAGATTGTTCTGTTTAACTGGGGGGTGGGAGAGAGGGGGGTTTGTTCTTTCCACCTGAGGAATAATGCAGCCTCTGTGACTAGGCCGCACTTCACGGCCTAAATCTCAGCAGCACTTTTGCATTCGCTTAATTCCCCAACAGGGTTTAAGTGGCTGAATTCAATGGTTCAATAAAATGTGAAGCAGCCGCTTCAGGGTGGGATTGTGGATTTTCCTGCCCCCCCGCCCCCCTCTCATTTCCCTTTTGATTGTGAGTTTTATTTTAAACGGTCAGACAGAAACTTAGAGAGAGCATTTCAATCCAGATTCACCTCGAGAGAGAGAAACAGAGCAGAGATCAGGACAGGTTATCCAGAGACGGGGTATTGGACAGATATAGATCTGGGGGAAGTGTGTAGGAGACGGAGAGGGAGAAACAGAGGGGGGGGGGGGGCGGAGAGAGGTGACTGACAGAAGTGGGAACTTCATTGGGGCCTCCTGTGTTTATTCACTGGCCTGTCTCTGGAGTAAAGCCCCCAGAATGCTTTGATGTGTTTAATAAATTCAATATCGGGACAGTCAGGAGGCAGTTGGAAGTTCATTGCATTTGAAACTTGTTCCCATTTTGTCAGGGTTTAATAATGAGGAGGTGAAAATGAATGTTTCCCCCACCCCCCCCAGTGAGATTGTGAATTTCAGCAAGTCCTGGGATCTTGCTGTGCCTTTTATTGTTTATAATCAGCTTTTGTTTTGTGTTTAATCAAATTTCACTTTATTTTCTCTTTCTCTCTTCCAAGGAGAATTCCTTTGGAAACTTTGGCGATGCAGAGAGCGAATCGTTTTGCCGTGAGGAATCCTCGGACAAGAGCTATAACCAGAGAGAAAAATATTACTAAAAGTCCCCGTGTCTTTGTCGTTCATTTTTATTCACAGATAGACTGGTGGGGCTTTTACACGGAGGGTTAGTGGTCTGTGTGTCAGGGGGAGGGGGCATTCCCAGTGATCCCTGCTCCAATGTAATCCCACAGATTTCAATCCCTCTCCCTGAAGCTCTGTCTGTGCAACTCCCCCATCCTCAGAACTGTTTCTCCACATCTTTCCAATCCCGGTCTCTCCCCATCCTTTATACCTCAGCCTCTCACAATGGCAGCATCTTTCCCTTTTTCTCTCCTTCTCTCTATCTTTCACTCTCTCTCTGAAACTTTGTCACTCTGTCTTGCCAAAGCCCCACTTTCTATTTATCTCGACATCTCACTTTGTATCTCAGCCTCTCCGTCTCTCTCTCTCTCTCTGTGGATCATTTTATCTCAATCACAGCAGCCTCCTCTCCGTCTCTCTCTCTCTATCTCTGCTCCCCCCTCTGTCTATCTCTGCTCCCTCTCTGTGACTCATTCTGTCTGAAGTACAGCAGCATTCTCTCTCACTCCCCATCTCTATATCTTTTCACAATAACTTCATTGCAGTGTTAATGTAAGCCTACTTGTGATTAACAAATAAAATTTTAACATTAACTCTGCTTTTATTTGTCTCTTATCTCTCTCTCTATCGCTTCCCTCTCTCTATCTGCTTCCCCCTCTCTCTGATCTCTGCTTCCTTCTCTGTGAATCAGTCTGAATTACAGTCGCATCCTCCCCATCTCCATCTCTCTGATCTCTGCTTCCCCCTCTCTGTGAATCATTCTGTCTGAATTACAGCAGCATTCTCTCTATCTCCATATCTCTACTTCTCTGTCTCTTATATCTCTCTCGCTCTCTGCTCTCTCGTGGGGGACGGGCCAGATCACGGGTTTGCTGTTCACAAGCAGCAAGGGCCCAGGAACGCAGAGGGAGGGAATCGGGGGCAATTCAGAGGGATTCAGCACTGCTGAAAGGGCTGACCAGAGTCAGGGGTTATCAGAGAAAGGGGGCAATGGAGGAGGGGGGAGGGGGAATCAGACAGGGGGTCTGTTGTACAGGATGGGGGTGGGGGATGTTATAACACAGGCTGCTCAGTGTCAAGGGAATTAGTCATTTGAACGTTAATGTTTAAAATGGGCAGAGTTTCCACATCCAACTCCACCAGGAGCTGTTTACAGGGGGGTGGTGGACGGGGATGGACACGCGGAGGGGGGGGGGGGTACTAATTAGAAAGGGGGGGATCTGTCAGTCCAGAGGCTGTTCACAGGGAGGGAGTGGGAATTTGCCAGGTTGAGAGGGGCGGGGGGGGAAAGAGGGGAACTTAGAGGGATACGGGGCTCAGAGGGAAGGATCGGGAGATTTAGAGGGATTGTGAGGAGGGACGACAGATTTGGCTGGAGTGGGGGGGGGATTGAGGGGGATTAAAGGGGGAGAGTGGAGAGGGATGTAGGGGTAGACTCAGGGATTGTGGTCGGGAATTAGAGGGATTCAGGGGGATTTAAGGGTCTCATGGGGACTTTGGGATTTAGCGGGGCTGAGAGGGAGGGAATCGGGGGGAATTGAGGGGGATTTGGGAAGAGGGGGCTCAGAGGGGAATTTCTGGGGTTCTGAGGGATACAGGAGGGATTGGGGGGTTTACGGGGATTAAAAGACATGGTTTGGTGCTCAGACAGATTGAAGGGGTGGGATTGGAGAGGGAGCAGGATTCGGGGGCAGAGGAATGTGGCGAGGGTGGGTGCGATCTCGGGAGACATTCAGGGGGGATTCCAGAGGAATCTCAGGGGCTTAGAATCTGGGGAGGGTCTGGATGGGGTAGGGAGTCAGAGGGAGATGGCGGGGGGGCAAGTCGGGGTGGAGGGAAAGGGATTGAGGGCGGGGTGGATTTATAGGGATTTGGGAGGGGGGAAATTCAGAGAGGGATTTAGGGTGGGGCCTTGCATCAGGGTTAGAATTGGGGGGGGTGTCGAGCGATTCGGAGTGGGGGGGTGACTCAGAGGGATTCAGGGGTGGGGAGGACTGAGGAAGGATTGGGTGGCTTGATTTTGGCAGGGGGGGCAAAGGGAGCCTTTGGGGGGGGGCTGAGGATTTGGGGCAGGAACTTGGAGGATTCAGGGGGCTGAGAGTCAGATTGGCAGTGGGTGTCAGAGAGATTGAGCGGGGGGAGGGGGTGCTTACAGAGTCGGATTGAAGCAGATCGGGCAGAGGGACAGGGAATCAGGTGGGGGAAAGGGGAGTTTTGGGGGGGAATTAGTGGAGATTGAGGGCAGCGGGTTGAGAAGGATTGGGAGTGGCTCAGAGGGCTTTGGCGGTGAGTTCCTGAGAGAGAGTGAGTGGGGGGGTGATTAGAGTGGGATTCGGGGGCGGGCAATTCGGGGGCGGGGCAATTCGGGGGCGGGGCAATTCGGGGGCGGGCAATCGGGGGCGGGCAATCAGTGCTCACCCCCAGGGTGCTAATTCCAGGAGATTAAATGATGGCAATGCTGTGGCAAAGGACAGTGGTTAGTTCATTTTCAGTTGCAGATGGTTTTTGTGCGGCAATTCTGTGGCGCGAAGGTTGCTTGCCGCATGTCGGACCAAACCTCACGGTAAAGGAGGTCTTGCTGCATCTGGATCTGGACTGATTCAGTGTGTGAGGAGTTGTGAATGGTGCTGAACATCCCCTCCTCTGATCTTATGATGGGAGGGTGGCCATTGGAGTTGCAGTTGAAGGTGATTGGGGCCATTGGAGTTGCAGTTGAAGGTGATTGGGGCCATTGGAGTTGCAGTTGAAGGTGATTGGGGCCATTGGAGGTGCAGTTGAAGGTGATTGGGGCCATTGGAGTTGCAGTTGAAGGTGATTGGGGCCATTGGAGGTGCAGTTGAAGGTGATTGGGGCCATTGGAGTTGCAGTTGAAAGTGATTGGGGCCATTGGAGGTGCAGTTGAAGGTGATTGGGGCCATTGGAGTTGCAGTTGAAGGTGATTGGGGCCATTGGAGTTGCAGTTGAAGGTGATTGGGGCCATTGGAGGTGCAGTTGAAGGTGATTGGGGACATTGGAGTTGCAGTTGAAGGTGATTGGGGCCATTGGAGGTGCAGTTGAAGGTGATTGGGGCCATTGGAGTTGCAGTTGAAGGTGATTGGGGCCATTGGAGGTGCAGTTGAAGGTGATTGGGGCCATTGGAGTTGCAGTTGAAGGTGATTGGGGCCATTGGAGGTGCAGTTGAAGGTGATTGGGGCCATTGGAGTTGCAGTTGAAGGTGATTGGGGCCATTGGAGCTGCAGTTGAAGGTGATTGGGGCCATTGGAGTTGCAGTTGAAGGTGATTGGGGCCATTGGAGTTGCAGTTGAAGGTGATTGGGGCCATTGGAGTTGCAGTTGAAGGTGATTGGGGCCATTGGAGGTGCAGTTGAAGGTGATTGGGGCCATTGGAGGTGCAGTTGAAGGTGATTGGGGCCATTGGAGTTGCAGTTGAAGGTGATTGGGGCCATTGGAGTTGCAGTTGAAGGTGATTGGGGCCATTGGAGGTGCAGTTGAAGGTGATTGGGGCCATTGGAGTTGCAGTTGAAGGTGATTGGGGCCATTGGAGGTGCAGTTGAAGGTGATTGGGGCCATTGGAGGTGCAGTTGAAGGTGATTGGGGCCATTGGAGTTGCAGTTGAAGGTGATTGGGGCCAATGGAGGTGCAGTTGAAGGTGATTGGGGCCATTGGAGTTGCAGTTGAAGGTGATTGGGGCCATTGGAGTTGCAGTTGAAGGTGATTGGGGCCATTGGAGCTGCAGTTGAAGGTGATTGGGGCCATTGGAGTTGCAGTTGAAGGTGATTGGGGCCATTGGAGTTGCAGTTGAAGGTGATTGGGGCCATTGGAGTTGCAGTTGAAGGTGATTGGGGCCATTGGAGGTGCAGTTGAAGGTGATTGGGGCCATTGGAGGTGCAGTTGAAGGTGATTGGGGCCATTGGAGTTGCAGTTGAAGGTGATTGGGGCCATTGGAGTTGCAGTTGAAGGTGATTGGGGCCATTGGAGGTGCAGTTGAAGGTGATTGGGGCCATTGGAGGTGCAGTTGAAGGTGATTGGGGCCATTGGAGTTGCAGTTGAAGGTGATTGGGGCCATTGGAGGTGCAGTTGAAGGTGATTGGGGCCATTGGAGGTGCAGTTGAAGGTGATTGGGGCCATTGGACTTGCAGTTGAAGGTGATTGGGGCCATTGGAGGTGCAGTTGAAGGTGATTGGGGCCATTGGAGTTGCAGTTGAAGGTGATTGGGGCCATTGGAGGTGCAGTTGAAGGTGATTGGGGCCATTGGAGTTGCATTTGAAGGTGATTGGGGCCATTGGAGTTGCAGTTGAAGGTGAGTGGGGACATTGGAGGTGCAGTTGAAGGTGATTGGGGACATTGGAGGTGCAGTTGAAGGTGATTGGGGCCATTGGAGTTGCAGTTGAAGGTGATTGGGGCCATTGGAGGTGCAGTTGAAGGTGATTGGGGCCATTGGAGGTGCAGTTGAAGGTGATTGGGGCCATTGGAGGTGCAGTTGAAGGTGATTGGGGCCATTGGAGGTGCAGTTGAAGGTGATTGGGGCCATTGGAGGTGCAGTTGAAGGTGATTGGGGCCATTGGAGTTGCAGTTGAAGGTGATTGGGGACATTGGAGTTGCAGTTGAAGGTGATTGGGGACATTGGAGTTGCAGTTGAAGGTGATTGGGGCCATTGGAGGTGCAGTTGAAGGTGATTGGGGACATTGGAGGTGCAGTTGAAGGTGATTGGGGCCATTGGAGGTGCAGTTGAAGGTGATTGGGGCCATTGGAGTTGCAGTTGAAGGTGATTGGGGCCATTGGAGGTGCAGTTGAAGGTGATTGGGGCCATTGGAGGTGCAGTTGAAGGTGATTGGGGCCATTGGAGTTGCAGTTGAAGGTGATTGGGGCCATTGGAGGTGCAGTTGAAGGTGATTGGGGCCATTGGAGGTGCAGTTGAAGGTGATTGGGGCCATTGGAGTTGCAGTTGAAGGTGATTGGGGCCATTGGAGGTGCAGTTGAAGGTGATTGGGGCCATTGGAGTTGCAGTTGAAGGTGATTGGGGCCATTGGAGGTGCAGTTGAAGGTGATTGGGGCCATTGGAGTTGCAGTTGAAGGTGATTGGGGCCATTGGAGGTGCAGTTGAAGGTGATTGGGGTCATTGGAGTTGCAGTTGAAGGTGATTGGGTCCATTGGAGGTGCAGTTGAAGGTGATTGGGGCCATTGGAGGTGCAGTTGAAGGTGATTGGGGCCATTGGAGTTGCAGTTGAAGGTGATTGGGGCCATTGGAGGTGCAGTTGAAGGTGATTGGGGCCATTGGAGGTGCAGTTGAAGGTGATTGGGGCCATTGGAGGTGCAGTTGAAGGTGATTGGGGCCATTGGAGGTGCAGTTGAAGGTGATTGGGGCCATTGGAGTTGCAGTTGAAGGTGATTGGGGCCATTGGAGGTGCAGTTGAAGGTGATTGGGGTCATTGGAGTTGCAGTTGAAGGTGATTGGGGTCATTGGAGTTGCAGTTGAAGGTGATTGGGGCCATTGGAGGTGCAGTTGAAGGTGATTGGGGCCATTGGAGGTGCAGTTGAAGGTGATTGGGGCCATTGGAGTTGCAGTTGAAGGTGATTGGGGCCATTGGAGGTGCAGTTGAAGGTGATTGGGGCCATTGGAGGTGCAGTTGAAGGTGATTGGGGCCATTGGAGGTGCAGTTGAAGGTGATTGGGGCCATTGGAGGTGCAGTTGAAGGTGATTGGGGCCATTGGAGTTGCAGTTGAAGGTGATTGGGGCCATTGGAGTTGCAGTTGAAGGTGATTGGGGCCATTGGAGGTGCAGTTGAAGGTGATTGGGGCCATTGGAGTTGCAGTTGAAGGTGATTGGGGCCATTGGAGGTGCAGTTGAAGGTGATTGGGGCCATTGGAGGTGCAGTTGAAGGTGATTGGGGCCATTGGAGTTGCAGTTGAAGGTGATTGGGGCCAATGGAGGTGCAGTTGAAGGTGATTGGGGCCATTGGAGTTGCAGTTGAAGGTGATTGGGGCCATTGGAGTTGCAGTTGAAGGTGATTGGGGCCATTGGAGCTGCAGTTGAAGGTGATTGGGGCCATTGGAGTTGCAGTTGAAGGTGATTGGGGCCATTGGAGTTGCAGTTGAAGGTGATTGGGGCCATTGGAGTTGCAGTTGAAGGTGATTGGGGCCATTGGAGGTGCAGTTGAAGGTGATTGGGGCCATTGGAGGTGCAGTTGAAGGTGATTGGGGCCATTGGAGTTGCAGTTGAAGGTGATTGGGGCCATTGGAGTTGCAGTTGAAGGTGATTGGGGCCATTGGAGGTGCAGTTGAAGGTGATTGGGGCCATTGGAGGTGCAGTTGAAGGTGATTGGGGCCATTGGAGTTGCAGTTGAAGGTGATTGGGGCCATTGGAGGTGCAGTTGAAGGTGATTGGGGCCATTGGAGGTGCAGTTGAAGGTGATTGGGGCCATTGGACTTGCAGTTGAAGGTGATTGGGGCCATTGGAGGTGCAGTTGAAGGTGATTGGGGCCATTGGAGTTGCAGTTGAAGGTGATTGGGGCCATTGGAGGTGCAGTTGAAGGTGATTGGGGCCATTGGAGTTGCATTTGAAGGTGATTGGGGCCATTGGAGTTGCAGTTGAAGGTGAGTGGGGACATTGGAGGTGCAGTTGAAGGTGATTGGGGACATTGGAGGTGCAGTTGAAGGTGATTGGGGCCATTGGAGTTGCAGTTGAAGGTGATTGGGGCCATTGGAGGTGCAGTTGAAGGTGATTGGGGCCATTGGAGGTGCAGTTGAAGGTGATTGGGGCCATTGGAGGTGCAGTTGAAGGTGATTGGGGCCATTGGAGGTGCAGTTGAAGGTGATTGGGGCCATTGGAGGTGCAGTTGAAGGTGATTGGGGCCATTGGAGTTGCAGTTGAAGGTGATTGGGGACATTGGAGTTGCAGTTGAAGGTGATTGGGGACATTGGAGTTGCAGTTGAAGGTGATTGGGGCCATTGGAGGTGCAGTTGAAGGTGATTGGGGACATTGGAGGTGCAGTTGAAGGTGATTGGGGCCATTGGAGGTGCAGTTGAAGGTGATTGGGGCCATTGGAGTTGCAGTTGAAGGTGATTGGGGCCATTGGAGGTGCAGTTGAAGGTGATTGGGGCCATTGGAGGTGCAGTTGAAGGTGATTGGGGCCATTGGAGTTGCAGTTGAAGGTGATTGGGGCCATTGGAGGTGCAGTTGAAGGTGATTGGGGCCATTGGAGGTGCAGTTGAAGGTGATTGGGGCCATTGGAGTTGCAGTTGAAGGTGATTGGGGCCATTGGAGGTGCAGTTGAAGGTGATTGGGGCCATTGGAGTTGCAGTTGAAGGTGATTGGGGCCATTGGAGGTGCAGTTGAAGGTGATTGGGGCCATTGGAGTTGCAGTTGAAGGTGATTGGGGCCATTGGAGGTGCAGTTGAAGGTGATTGGGGTCATTGGAGTTGCAGTTGAAGGTGATTGGGTCCATTGGAGGTGCAGTTGAAGGTGATTGGGGCCATTGGAGGTGCAGTTGAAGGTGATTGGGGCCATTGGAGTTGCAGTTGAAGGTGATTGGGGCCATTGGAGGTGCAGTTGAAGGTGATTGGGGCCATTGGAGGTGCAGTTGAAGGTGATTGGGGCCATTGGAGGTGCAGTTGAAGGTGATTGGGGCCATTGGAGGTGCAGTTGAAGGTGATTGGGGCCATTGGAGTTGCAGTTGAAGGTGATTGGGGCCATTGGAGGTGCAGTTGAAGGTGATTGGGGTCATTGGAGTTGCAGTTGAAGGTGATTGGGGTCATTGGAGTTGCAGTTGAAGGTGATTGGGGCCATTGGAGGTGCAGTTGAAGGTGATTGGGGCCATTGGAGGTGCAGTTGAAGGTGATTGGGGCCATTGGAGTTGCAGTTGAAGGTGATTGGGGCCATTGGAGGTGCAGTTGAAGGTGATTGGGGCCATTGGAGGTGCAGTTGAAGGTGATTGGGGCCATTGGAGGTGCAGTTGAAGGTGATTGGGGCCATTGGAGGTGCAGTTGAAGGTGATTGGGGCCATTGGAGGTGCAGTTGAAGGTGATTGGGGCCATTGGAGGTGCAGTTGAAGGTGATTGGGGCCATTGGAGGTGCAGTTGAAGGTGATTGGGGCCATTGGAGGTGCAGTTGATGGTGATTGGGGCCATTGGAGGTGCAGTTGAAGGTGATTGGGGCCATTGGAGTTGCAGTTGAAGGTGATTGGGGCCATTGGACGTGCAGTTGAAGGTGATTGGGGCCATTGGAGTTGCAGTTGAAGGTGATTGGGGCCATTGGAGGTGCAGTTGAAGGTGATTGGGGCCATTGGAGTTGCAGTTGAAGGTGATTGGGGCCATTGGAGTTGCAGTTGAAGGTGATTGGGGCCATTGGAGTTGCAGTTGAAGGTGATTGGGGCCATTGGAGGTGCAGTTGAAGGTGATTGGGGCCATTGGAGGTGCAGTTGAAGGTGATTGGGGCCATTGGAGGTGCAGTTGAAGGTGATTGGGGCCATTGGAGTTGCAGTTGAAGGTGATTGGGGCCATTGGAGTTGCAGTTGAAGGTGATTGGGGCCATTGGAGGTGCAGTTGAAGGTGATTGGGGCCATTGGAGGTGCAGTTGAAGGTGATTGGGGCCATTGGAGGTGCAGTTGAAGGTGATTGGGGCCATTGGAGGTGCAGTTGAAGGTGATTGGGGCCATTGGAGGTGCAGTTGAAGGTGATTGGGGCCATTGGAGTTGCAGTTGAAGGTGATTGGGGCCATTGGAGTTGCAGTTGAAGGTGATTGGGGACATTGGAGTTGCAGTTGAAGGTGATTGGGGCCATTGGAGGTGCAGTTGAAGGTGATTGGGGACATTGGAGGTGCAGTTGAAGGTGATTGGGGCCATTGGAGGTGCAGTTGAAGGTGATTGGGGCCATTGGAGTTGCAGTTGAAGGTGATTGGGGCCATTGGAGGTGCAGTTGAAGGTGATTGGGGCCATTGGAGGTGCAGTTGAAGGTGATTGGGGCCATTGGAGTTGCAGTTGAAGGTGATTGGGGCCATTGGAGGTGCAGTTGAAGGCGATTGGGGCCATTGGAGGTGCAGTTGAAGGTGATTGGGGCCATTGGAGTTGCAGTTGAAGGTGATTGGGGCCATTGGAGGTGCAGTTGAAGGTGATTGGGGCCATTGGAGATGCAGTTGAAGGTGATTGGGGCCATTGGAGGTGCAGTTGAAGGTGATTGGGGCCATTGGAGTTGCAGTTGAAGGTGATTGGGGCCATTGGAGGTGCAGTTGAAGGTGATTGGGGCCATTGGAGGTGCAGTTGAAGGTGATTGGGGCCATTGGAGGTGCAGTTGAAGGTGATTGGGGCCATTGGAGGTGCAGTTGAAGGTGATTGGGGCCATTGGAGGTGCAGTTGAAGGTGATTGGGGCCATTGGAGTTGCAGTTGAAGGTGATTGGGGACATTGGAGTTGCAGTTGAAGGTGATTGGGGACATTGGAGTTGCAGTTGAAGGTGATTGGGGCCATTGGAGGTGCAGTTGAAGGTGATTGGGGACATTGGAGGTGCAGTTGAAGGTGATTGGGGCCATTGGAGGTGCAGTTGAAGGTGATTGGGGCCATTGGAGTTGCAGTTGAAGGTGATTGGGGCCATTGGAGGTGCAGTTGAAGGTGATTGGGGCCATTGGAGGTGCAGTTGAAGGTGATTGGGGCCATTGGAGTTGCAGTTGAAGGTGATTGGGGCCATTGGAGGTGCAGTTGAAGGTGATTGGGGCCATTGGAGGTGCAGTTGAAGGTGATTGGGGCCATTGGAGTTGCAGTTGAAGGTGATTGGGGCCATTGGAGGTGCAGTTGAAGGTGATTGGGGCCATTGGAGTTGCAGTTGAAGGTGATTGGGGCCATTGGAGGTGCAGTTGAAGGTGATTGGGGCCATTGGAGTTGCAGTTGAAGGTGATTGGGGCCATTGGAGGTGCAGTTGAAGGTGATTGGGGTCATTGGAGTTGCAGTTGAAGGTGATTGGGTCCATTGGAGGTGCAGTTGAAGGTGATTGGGGCCATTGGAGGTGCAGTTGAAGGTGATTGGGGCCATTGGAGTTGCAGTTGAAGGTGATTGGGGCCATTGGAGGTGCAGTTGAAGGTGATTGGGGCCATTGGAGGTGCAGTTGAAGGTGATTGGGGCCATTGGAGGTGCAGTTGAAGGTGATTGGGGCCATTGGAGGTGCAGTTGAAGGTGATTGGGGCCATTGGAGTTGCAGTTGAAGGTGATTGGGGCCATTGGAGGTGCAGTTGAAGGTGATTGGGGTCATTGGAGTTGCAGTTGAAGGTGATTGGGGTCATTGGAGTTGCAGTTGAAGGTGATTGGGGCCATTGGAGGTGCAGTTGAAGGTGATTGGGGCCATTGGAGGTGCAGTTGAAGGTGATTGGGGCCATTGGAGTTGCAGTTGAAGGTGATTGGGGCCATTGGAGGTGCAGTTGAAGGTGATTGGGGCCATTGGAGGTGCAGTTGAAGGTGATTGGGGCCATTGGAGGTGCAGTTGAAGGTGATTGGGGCCATTGGAGGTGCAGTTGAAGGTGATTGGGGCCATTGGAGGTGCAGTTGAAGGTGATTGGGGCCATTGGAGGTGCAGTTGAAGGTGATTGGGGCCATTGGAGGTGCAGTTGAAGGTGATTGGGGCCATTGGAGGTGTAGTTGATGGTGATTGGGGCCATTGGAGGTGCAGTTGAAGGTGATTGGGGCCATTGGAGTTGCAGTTGAAGGTGATTGGGGCCATTGGAGGTGCAGTTGAAGGTGATTGGGGCCATTGGAGTTGCAGTTGAAGGTGATTGGGGCCATTGGAGGTGCAGTTGAAGGTGATTGGGGCCATTGGAGTTGCAGTTGAAGGTGATTGGGGCCATTGGAGTTGCAGTTGAAGGTGATTGGGGCCATTGGAGTTGCAGTTGAAGGTGATTGGGGCCATTGGAGGTGCAGTTGAAGGTGATTGGGGCCATTGGAGGTGCAGTTGAAGGTGATTGGGGCCATTGGAGGTGCAGTTGAAGGTGATTGGGGCCATTGGAGTTGCAGTTGAAGGTGATTGGGGCCATTGGAGTTGCAGTTGAAGGTGATTGGGGCCATTGGAGTTGCAGTTGAAGGTGATTGGGGCCATTGGAGGTGCAGTTGAAGGTGATTGGGGACATTGGAGGTGCAGTTGAAGGTGATTGGGGCCATTGGAGGTGCAGTTGAAGGTGATTGGGGCCATTGGAGTTGCAGTTGAAGGTGATTGGGGCCATTGGAGGTGCAGTTGAAGGTGATTGGGGCCATTGGAGGTGCAGTTGAAGGTGATTGGGGCCATTGGAGTTGCAGTTGAAGGTGATTGGGGCCATTGGAGGTGCAGTTGAAGGCGATTGGGGCCATTGGAGGTGCAGTTGAAGGTGATTGGGGCCATTGGAGTTGCAGTTGAAGGTGATTGGGGCCATTGGAGGTGCAGTTGAAGGTGATTGGGGCCATTGGAGTTGCAGTTGAAGGTGATTGGGGCCATTGGAGGTGCAGTTGAAGGTGATTGGGGCCATTGGAGTTGCAGTTGAAGGTGATTGGGGCCATTGGAGGTGCAGTTGAAGGTGATTGAGGTCATTGGAGTTGCAGTTGAAGGTGATTGGGTCCATTGGAGGTGCAGTTGAAGGTGATTGGGGCCATTGGAGTTACAGTTGAAGGTGATTGGGGCCATTGGAGGTGCAGTTGAAGGTGATTGGGGCCATTGGAGTTGCAGTTGAAGGTGATTGGGGCCATTGGAGGTGCAGTTGAAGGTGATTGGGGCCATTGGAGGTGCAGTTGAAGGTGATTGGGGTCATTGGAGTTGCAGTTGAAGGTGATTGGGTCCATTGGAGGTGCAGTTGAAGGTGATTGGGGCCATTGGAGGTGCAGTTGAAGGTGATTGGGGCCATTGGAGGTGCAGTTGAAGGTGATTGGGGCCATTGGAGGTGCAGTTGAAGGTGATTGGGGTCATTGGAGTTGCAGTTGAAGGTGATTGGGTCCATTGGAGGTGCAGTTGAAGGTGATTGGGGCCATTGGAGGTGCAGTTGAAGGTGATTGCGGCCATTGGAGGTGCAGTTGAAGGTGATTGGGGCCATTGGAGGTGCAGTTGAAGGTGATTGGGGCCATTGGAGGTGCAGTTGAAGGTGATTGGGGCCATTGGAGGTGCAGTTGAAGGTGATTGGGGCCATTGGAGGTGCAGTTGAAGGTGATTGGGGCCATTGGAGGTGCAGTTGAAGGTGATTGGGGCCATTGGAGGTGCAGTTGAAGGTGATTGGGGCCATTGGAGTTGCAGTTGAAGGTGATTGGGGCCATTGGAGTTGCAGTTGAAGGTGATTGGGGCCATTGGAGTTGCAGTTGAAGGTGATTGGGGCCATTGGAGTTGCAGTTGAAGGTGATTGGGGCCATTGGAGTTGCAGTTGAAGGTGATTGGGGCCATTGGAGTTGCAGTTGAAGGTGATTGGGGCCATTGGAGTTGCAGTTGAAGGTGATTGGGGCCATTGGAGGTGCAGTTGAAGGTGATTGGGGCCATTGGAGGTGCAGTTGAAGGTGATTGGGGCCATTGGAGTTGCAGTTGAAGGTGATTGGGGCCATTGGAGGTGCAGTTGAAGGTGATTGGGGCCATTGGAGTTGCAGTTGAAGGTGATTGGGGCCATTGGAGTTGCAGTTGAAGGTGATTGGGGCCATTGGAGGTGCAGTTGAAGGTGATTGGGGCCATTGGAGGTGCAGTTGAAGGTGAGTGGGGACATTGGAGTTGCAGTTGAAGGTGATTGGGGCCATTGGAGTTGCAGTTGAAGGTGATTGGGGCCATTGGAGTTGCAGTTGAAGGTGATTGGGGCCATTGGAGGTGCAGTTGAAGGTGATTGGGGCCATTGGAGTTGCAGTTGAAGGTGATTGGGGCCATTGGAGTTGCAGTTGAAGGTGATTGGGGCCATTGGAGTTGCAGTTGAAGGTGATTGGGGCCATTGGAGGTGCAGTTGAAGTTGATTGGGGCCATTGGAGTTGCAGTTGAAGGTGATTGGGGCCATTGGAGGTGCAGTTGAAGGTGATTGGGGCCATTGGAGGTGCAGTTGAAGGTGATTGGGGCCATTGGAGGTGCAGTTGAAGGTGATTGGGGCCATTGGAGGTGCAGTTGAAGGTGATTGGGGCCATTGGAGGTGCAGTTGAAGGTGATTGGGGCCATTGGAGGTGCAGTTGAAGGTGATTGGGGACATTGGAGGTGCAGTTGAAGGTGATTGGGGACATTGGAGGTGCAGTTGAAGGTGATTGGGGACATTGGAGTTGCAGTTGAAGGTGATTGGGGCCATTGGAGGTGCAGTTGAAGGTGATTGGGGACATTGGAGGTGCAGTTGAAGGTGATTGGGGACATTGGAGGTGCAGTTGAAGGTGATTGGGGACATTGGAGGTGCAGTTGAAGGTGATTGGGGCCATTGGAGGTGCAGTTGAAGGTGATTGGGGCCATTGGAGTTGCAGTTGAAGGTGATTGGGGCCATTGGAGGTGCAGTTGAAGGTGATTGGGGCCATTGGAGGTGCAGTTGAAGGTGATTGGGGCCATTGGAGGTGCAGTTGAAGGTGATTGGGGACATTGGAGGTGCAGTTGAAGGTGATTGGGGCCATTGGAGGTGCAGTTGAAGGTGATTGGGGCCATTGGAGTTGCAGTTGAAGGTGATTGGGGCCATTGGAGGTGCAGTTGAAGGTGATTGGGGCCATTGGAGGTGCAGTTGAAGGTGATTGGGGCCATTGGAGGTGCAGTTGAAGGTGATTGGGGCCATTGGAGTTGCAGTTGAAGGTGATTGGGGCCATTGGAGGTGCAGTTGAAGGTGATTGGGGCCATTGGAGATGCAGTTGAAGGTGATTGGGGCCATTGGAGGTGCAGTTGAAGGTGATTGGGGCCATTGGAGGTGCAGTTGAAGGTGATTGGGGCCATTGGAGGTGCAGTTGAAGGTGATTGGGGCCATTGGAGTTGCAGTTGAAGGTGATTGGGGCCATTGGAGGTGCAGTTGAAGGTGATTGGGGCCATTGGAGTTGCAGTTGAAGGTGATTGGGGCCATTGGAGGTGCAGTTGAAGGTGATTGGGGCCATTGGAGGTGCAGTTGAAGGTGATTGGGGCCATTGGAGGTGCAGTTGAAGGTGATTGGGGACATTGGAGGTGCAGTTGAAGGTGATTGGGGCCATTGGAGGTGCAGTTGAAGGTGATTGGGGCCATTGGAGTTGCAGTTGAAGGTGATTGGGGCCATTGGAGTTGCAGTTGAAGGTGATTGGGGCCATTGGAGTTGCAGTTGAAGGTGATTGGGGCCATTGGAGTTGCAGTTGAAGGTGATTGGGGCCATTGGAGGTGCAGTTGAAGGTGATTGGGGCCATTGGAGTTGCAGTTGAAGGTGATTGGGGCCATTGGAGTTGCAGTTGAAGGTGATTGGGGCCATTGGAGGTGCAGTTGAAGGTGATTGGGGCCATTGGAGGTGCAGTTGAAGGTGATTGGGGCCATTGGAGGTGCAGTTGAAGGTGATTGGGGCCATTGGAGGTGCAGTTGAAGGTGATTGGGGCCATTGGAGGTGCAGTTGAAGGTGATTGGGGCCATTGGAGTTGCAGTTGAAGGTGATTGGGGCCATTGGAGTTGCAGTTGAAGGTGATTGGGGCCATTGGAGTTGCAGTTGAAGGTGATTGGGGCCATTGGAGTTGCAGTTGAAGGTGATTGGGGCCATTGGAGGTGCAGTTGAAGGTGATTGGGGCCATTGGAGGTGCAGTTGAAGGTGATTGGGGCCATTGGAGTTGCAGTTGAAGCTGATTGGGGCCATTGGAGGTGCAGTTGAAGGTGATTGGGGTCATTGGAGGTGCAGTTGAACGTGATTGGGGCCATTGGAGGTGCAGTTGAAGGTGATTGGGGCCATTGGAGTTGCAGTTGAAGCTGATTGGGGCCATTGGAGGTGCAGTTGAAGGTGATTGGGGTCATTGGAGGTGCAGTTGAACGTGATTGGGGCCATTGGAGGTGCAGTTGAAGGTGATGGGGGCCATTGGAGTTGCAGTTGAAGGTGATTGGGGCCATTGGAGGTGCAGTTGAAGGTGATTGGGGACATTGGAGTTGCAGTTGAAGGTGATTGGGGCCATTGGAGTTGCAGTTGAAGGTGATTGGGGCCATTGGAGGTGCAGTTGAAGGTGATTGGGGACATTGGAGTTGCAGTTGAAGGTGATTGGGGCCATTGGAGGTGCAGTTGAAGGTGATTGGGGCCATTGGAGGTGCAGTTGAAGGTGATTGGGGCCATTGGAGTTGCAGTTGAAGGTGATTGGGGCCATTGGAGGTGCAGTTGAAGGTGATTGGGGCCATTGGAGGTGCAGTTGAAGGTGATTGGGGCCATTGGAGGTGCAGTTGAAGGTGATTGGGGCCATTGGAGGTGCAGTTGAAGGTGATTGGGGCCATTGGAGGTGCAGTTGAAGGTGATTGGGGCCATTGGAGGTGCAGTTGAAGGTGATTGGGGCCATTGGAGTTGCAGTTGAAGGTGATTGGGGTGAACACACCAGAGGAACTCCTGTAGTGATGTTGTGGGAAGCCTATCACTGCCCTGAGACTCACTGCTCTGGACATCCCCGGCTCATCTCAGCAATGGGGAAAGTGAGAGATTCCCAGCCCCAAACCCCGCCAGGAACACAATCAAAATTCAATCAAATCCATATTTATATCCAGAGGCCGGGAGAGGAAAAGGAATAAAAAACATCAACATTGACAACAGATTCACATCTACCCACCGGTGCGCATGTGCGGGAGGGGGATTCTCCCAGAGGGCCGCGCGCGGGCCGCCGCTGCCGCATTGAAGCCGCCTCCCCTGGCAACGCAAGATGGCCGCGAGCCGCCTCCCCTGGCAACGCAAGATGGCCGCCTTCCGTCTCCCCTGGCAACGCAAGATGGCCGCCGGCGGTGAGTGCTGGTGGCGCAGCCGCAAACCGGGAATGGAAGGCGGGCCCCCGGCGCAGAAAGAGGCCATTCAGCCCATCAGAGCGGCAGCAGCTCGGGGAATGGAAACTAGCCGCCCATTGTAACCGCAGCTTCCAGTCAGGCAGCCCCCAGCCCCCTGTTTCCAGCCGGCAGCATTTCAGCTCCAGGTGCGGCTGCTGATGGAGTGAAGCCCAGGGCTTTGTGTCTGAAGCTCCAGTTTAGGCAGCGAATTGCAGACAGGCAGCAGCCTCTGAGTGAAAAGCTTCTTCCTAATGTCCCCTCTAATGCTGCCAGCAATCCCCTTCAATCTGTGGCAGCCCCCCCACTGCCCCCCCCCGGGTAAGTCACCTCTCTCTGCTCGGGGGAAACTGCCCTTTCCTCTCCACCCTGTCTCCCACCCTCACCATTCTGGACACCTCAGTTCACTCACCCCTCAGCCTCCTGTGTTCCCAGCAACACAACCCTGGGCAATCCAATCTTTCCCCATCGCCGCCATTCCCCAGCCCCGGGGCAACACTTTTATAAATCCAAATGGTTCTCCAATCCCATTCAACTGTCCATTTAACATTGCCCCATCGCCAACTGTGAGCAACCAACACAGACACAAACCAGAGGCACAGACGCTGCAAATGTCGCAATCTTTATTTACAAAACAATGGAACATTTATTGACAGGTTCAGGTCAATCTCAGTGATGGGCGGTGACCAGGTCCACATTAAAACAATGGCTCAGTCCAAGGTTAAACATCATTGGAACAAAGTTGAAGTTTATCCGGAAATTGGGCATTGCCGGTGACTCCCAATATGATGGAGAGATCCAAACTCACACCACACCCTGATGTGGCAAAGGGGACACCAGGCCGAGCTACAGAGTTGGATGTAAAGAATAGCGGCGTGTGTTTGATTCTGGTGATGCACACACTCCGAGCCGGTATTGAATAATTCTGAGACAGAGAGACAGCAGATTGAGACCATATGACACATTGGGCCTTTAAATCTCCCAGAACAATCCCCCCCTCTCTAATACGATCTCCCTGTATGTGTGAATAGAGGGATCTTAGAGTGAGTGTCCACTGATTCCTGAGGGTAGCAGGACAGCTCGATAAGGTGGTTTCGACCGGCAGATGGAATACTTTCCTTTACAGGCCGATGTATAGAATTCCAGAGCAGGGCAGGTTCTGCTTGAGCTCTATCAAACACTATTTAGACCACAGTTAGGATCGAGTGTACAGCTGTGGTCACCACTGGTGAGGGTCCAGAGAGAATTATCCCTGTGTCTGTGTGGGTTTACTCCAGGTGCTCCAGTTTCCTCCCACAGTCCAAAGATGTGCAGGTTAGGTTGACTCGCCATGGTAAATTGCCCCTTAGTGTCAGGGGGATTAGCAGGGTAAATATGTGGGGTTACAGCAATAGGGCCTGGGTGGGATTGTTGTCGGTGCAGGCACAATGGGCCGAATGGCCTCCTTCAGCACTGTCGTGTTTCTAAATTTACAGAGGAAGTTATCAATTGTGGCACAGATTTCAAAAGCAGGGAAGTCAATTCAGGGAAGTTATTTCCATTTCTTCAGTTTTATCAACATTAACTTTGTAACCTGAGTAATCGCCAAACTTTATAATATTCTCTTTTCAGAAAGAATATGGATGTTGTAGGATCTGATAAATATAGCAGGATGTCATCAGAATATGTCAATTTGTGCTCTTCTTCTCCAGCTAGAACACCTTTTATGTCCTGACTGTCTCTCACCACTTGTGCTCAGGATTCTATGCACATAGTGAACAGAAGGGGGGACAGAGGACAATCCTGTCTTGTCCTCCTCTTGAGTCCAAAGACTTCAGAAATATGACCATTCGCTCTGACAGAGGCCTGTGGATTTGAATAAAGGATCCGGAACCATCTTACAAAGTTGGGTCCAAAACCTCAGGCCGTCTGAAGTCTGAAATAGGAACACCCATGATTCCTGGTCAAAGGCCTTTCCAGCATCGAAAGATAAGACCATGGTCTCAACTCCACGACCTTGGGCATGAGTCATGATGTAAAGGAGCCTGCGGAGATTGTCCCCAGAATAATGCCCTGTTCTACTAGTTTGGTCTGGGTTTATGATCTCGGTTATTATCCTATAGATAATATAGATATTATTATCTATCTCGATAACATAGTACAGATATTAGATATTGAAAATTGAGTACAGCGACACAAAAAGCAGCACTCAGCAGCTTTTGATGGACTCCCTCACAATGGCCTTTGAGTTGTTCTGAAAGCAAACTATCAAGAGCTCTACGCGCCGTTGTGAGGGAGGCCATCAAAAGCTGACGAGTGCTGCTTTTTGTGTGGCTGTACTCAATTTTCAATTTAATTCAATCCATTTTAATATATTTTTCTTCCTTTTGGAACAGCGAATGAGATGATGCAACCTCTGAAACACACCATCACTCAGCCCAGTAATGTCAGGGGTGAGGGACCTCTTGCTGCATTGAGTTGTTGATGGTGTTGAGATTGTTGAAGGGTCCAGTGCCTGGAGCTGGGAGCGGTCACAAACTCCCCGTCCATTCAAACTGGCCACTGCAGCCGCATGGGGACATCATTGCAGGCCGCCGTGTGATTGGCTGCTGGCTGCTTTGTGATGTCACCTGGAGACAGGTGATCACCCCTGGTTACGGCCAATCAGTTTGGGGTCACTCTGGGAGGTTGGGTTTCAGAGCTGGTCTGATGCCAGCTACAGAGGATGCTGCCATGTCAGGCATGGCACACATCAGTTAGAATATGGATCTTATTCAGTATGGACATTGCACAGAGAAGGGATTGTGACTGTCGGTGACAGCAGCCCGAGCGAAGCAGCAGATTCTGGAGAAATCTGAGCACAACCACTGCTGGTTTGAGGTTAGTTATTGGTTTGAGTAAAAACAATTCAACTCATCCTGACTACAGCCAGGGAAGAGATCCAGACACGACACATCAGGAAAAACATTAAACTGCTTTTCTGACCAGTCTCTGAAAACTCAGGACACCACAAGAAGAATCCGTCCATTCTGGTGACAAACCAAGGAGCAGACGAATCTCTCCCTGAACCTCAACCCACACAGGAACTGACTGTTCATCGATTGAAGAAACGACCAGAAACCAACTTCATCCTTTCAAGGGGATCCCAACAAACATCTTCTACCCCGGCTGTCAAAACCCCTTCACTGATCCTTCACTAAAGGAGATCTCTCATCGGGACTGCAACTTCAATCATCAGATTACAGCAGAGAAGTGGTGTGGGAACATCTCCTTTTTTACTCCTGTAACCTTTCTAGAGTGAGTTAGTGAGTGGATGTGAGACTCTGAAGTAGCATCAGTTTCTTGGTTATTTAGCTTTTTGTTTTTTAAAAATTGTTTTTGATACAAAAATGGAAATAAATGAATATAATCTGAGCTGTTTTGTGCTGGATGACATAGATTGGGGAAGGGTACAAGATGTTTGGGAAGGACAGGAAGTGAGGAAAAGGCGGAGGAGGACTAGCTCTATTAATTAATGATGGTGTTAACACAATAGAGAGGGATGGACTAAGCTCAGGAAACCTGGATGGAGAAACGGTTCAGGAAGAAATTTATGAGAAACGATAAAGGGAAGAAGTCTCTTGTGGGATTGACAGGCCCCTAAACAGTAACCACACAGGAGGAACAAGGTATAAAGGAGTTTGTCAGAAAGAGATGGTGATTATCATTCCGGATTTTAATCTAGATAAAGACAAAAATCAGACGGACAAAGGTAGCCTAGGTGAGGAATTGATAACTATTTTCAGGATAGTCTATTAGAACAACATGTTTTGCCACCTACGAGAGAGCAGCCTATACTCGACCTGGGAAAGTACACAAATAAGGATTAATTAATGACCTGATAGTGGAGGCACCCTGAGATAACAGCCATCATAATGTGATGGAATTTAGCATTCATTTTGAGGGAGGATCTGAGTCTAATATTCTAACCTGAAATAAGTTTAATATTTCACAATCCACAGACTAGATATATTCAAACAAGAATGATAAATTCCCGGGGAGGGCCCACCCTCTGTGGTTAGTTAGAACAGATAAAGACAGTATCAAAGTTAAAGATAAAACATATTTGAGTGACAGATCAGAAGATTTGGCAGATTATCAAAAATAGTAAAGAATGACTGAGAGATGAATAAGGAGGGGAAGTTTAGAGTTCAGTAGAAAGCGCGCCACAAATCTGAAGACAGATGTTGAGAGTTTCCACAGATATTTTTAAACAGAAATGACTGAAAGTGAGTGTTTGTCCACAGAAAGTGAGCCTGTAGAATTAATAATGGAAAATAAGGATATGACATGCGAATTGAACAGATACTTTGAATTGGTCTTTACAATCGAAGAAACAAGTAACACCCACCCTGCCCTATGATGCTGAGAGACCTTGTTTCAGTTCTGTCAAAGTCCTCCAATGATTGGATATGACGCTTGAGGCAGGGGGTGGTTGTTTTCCATGTGTTACCGTGTTTTCCTGTAAGCAGTTCTTACCATGTTTATATGTTCACTCCAATACCTGCATAATGTTTAAAATTGTGTACTGAGAGTTGTTACTGAGAGTTTTTAAAATTAAAGGGGAGGAGTGTTATATATATATAGTTTGGGGTGTTATGCCCCTTTAAGAGACCGGGATAGGTGACCCAGGGAACAAGCTGGGGAAGCAGTATTAGAATGACTATGCAACTATGAAGACGTTAAGTAAACTGTTCCTTGTTTTAATTATACTGACCTAAATGGTTGTCTTTTTATTGTTTATAATTAGATGCAAACATAATAGTTGGGCCTGGGACACTACCCTGAGGAACTCCTGCAGTGATGTCTTGGAGCTGAGATGACTGAGCCCCACAACCACAACCATCTTCCCATGTGTCAGGTTTGACTCCAACCCGTACAGAGTCCCTTTAAGAAGCACTGTCTGTGATCTTTCCCCATCATTCTGTAACTCTCATCAGAAATTAGTTTACAACAAGATTCTGAACTTTTACTTCAATCCTAAACCCCAAATCTATCCAATACAGCACGGTGATAGTGCCACACAGCACTCACTGTGAAGATGGGACTTTATCTACACAAGGAGTGTGCAATGGTCACTCCGACCACTGCTGTCATGGAGAGATGTATTTGTGGCAGGCAGGTTGGTGAGGAAGAGGTCTTGTATGTTTTCCCTCTTGTTGTTCCCTTCACTTGCCACAGCCACTCTGTGTCCTTTAGCGCTCGGCCAGCTCAATCTGTGCATGTGTGTGAGAGAGAAAGAGGAGGCTGTGTGGGTGTGAGAGAGAGAAAGAGGAGGCTGTGTGTGTGTGAGAGAGAAAGAGGAGGC